>NC_060209.1:119537500-119737500 GCF_021130785.1 Homalodisca vitripennis
GGACTGAGTCAGTTCTTATTTGTATATTTATAAGATCAATAGCCTATGACGGCGAAGGGGGGAGGGAGTAAGCCGTGGTAGGAAGACAATCTAGCTCTTCTGAAGTAAAAATACAATTTGTTGAACCATCATATGTAGGAAACTTTATTTCTTGATAATACCACTAAAGAAAATGGAGAAAGCATGATGTAGTACAAATATATAAAATACGCTTTGAGGAACAAAAAAGGATTTAATTAGTATTGAAATTGTGTTTTCTGACAGGGCTGTACACGGAGGAGGTGCCCCACCGAAACTACCGGCTGGAAGACTTCCTGTGGACGGGGTCTGGAGACGGCGCGGTCCCATTGGATACTCCCACAGTCACAGTTAACCCGTACACCACTACAGTGGTGTGGACCACCACAGTCCTGGCTACAGTCATGCCCAGTCCCACCTTCTCACCTACTTGTCCTGGTGAGCCCCACCAACAGCGTAGCGTTAGAGTATTTGTTTTTGACTTGTCGGACTTCAGCTGATACAGCGATATTGGGTATTGTGTAGGGACTGACTGCCCAATCAGCCCTACACCGACCTTCGGCCCAGTACCGACTGCCACCCCCAGTGTGCCCCCCTGGCCGCCGCCCCCGTGGCTCCAGCCCGCTCCTGATCCCGCCTACTGGTTGGTCACCGTCCTCCACACCAACTCTACAGATTGGTCCCTAGCTAGAAACGTGTTTGAGCCCAGGCTAGCGCGCCTCTACAGCATCGCTTTCCAAAGGTACATGTCTGCATGTCTCTTTTTAATTTGTGGACTTCCAAACACAATGTAACTGCACGTATTTTCTTACAACGCCAAGGAATATTTAATATTTCACTTCTGATAGAATATTTCAGATATATAAATTAATATTTGTCTGTATGTCATTTATAGACTCAGAAACTATGTGACCGATCATTATGAAAATTTGTATGTATATGTATTTTCCTCATAGAAGGTTTATATGCTAAGCCCATTGATGTAACTCACCACCAAGCAGCGCTGCAATATATAAAAGTTATCAAAGCGCCTGCACATTATAAACTGCAATTACTAGACAGTTACGAATATTAAATAACCAAACACAATTTGAAGGCGCTAAGTTTTTATGTATATTTGTGTTTAAAATAAATTTCAGCTTGAGTGTTAGACCGCTTTATAATAAAGTACATCTATAATGGCTATAAACATGCACTTTTGACAGATTTTCTAGATCGTGGCAACAAGGTAAACTCTACATCGGCGTTGGAAATATAAATCACTTGAACCAGAATTGGTCATACACGGGCAAAGCTTTACGAAAAGTGTGCGAAGGCGCGGGAAACAGCTTGTATCTTATAACATGCTCTTCTTGAGAAATGCATATTTTGTTTATGTTAGTTCCAAATATAGTTCCACAATATTCTAACCAATTAAAAGACAGGATCAACATATCAACATCCAAATTTTTATCATTAATATTTTTATCCGTTCCACTTCCATATACAGTGTCCAAAAAGATTTGGGACAATTAAATATTTTTAAAATTATTTAAGATATAGCTACAAAAATTGGTACAAACTTATTGGGCATACAAATCTAATTTAAAACATATCCAGTAACCCATTACTTCTCAGGGGTACGGGCCACAAGGAGTCAGAAAAAAATTTAATGTAAGCATACGTTGGTATGTACATCAAATTAAAGGTCTTTATAACTAGATTACAATGCCGTAAATCCGGACTCAAACGTACAATCAAGGCGGAAATGGCACGCATTCAAAGATGGTTTTAATTTTCAATTAAGCACTGTTAATGATTAATAATTAAGTGCAAACTTGTAATACTTGAATCATTGTAATTTCATCAACAAATTATGCCATTGTAATAGGATTTGGACAATCATAAATTTCTCTAGTTTTTCCGTGAAAAATTAATCAAACCACCATGAACTTGGTTACGTTTATCTAATAATTGTAAATCCAAACCATCTTTTAACGGTTTGTAGATCTATCGTTTGTCAGTGATCCTGCACATCGGTAATATTATGAAAGATGGTAAGGTTATGTTAAACAAAGAGTACGACATGCATTACATAGACCGGTCAATACATACAGTCAACCTTTTTTGAATAGTGGCCTATAATGAGCATTCCAATTCGAATCACTAATTATTCTTAGTGCTCTCTTCTGCATCACAAGAAGTATTTAGCAGCATGAAATCTACCCCACACAGCAGGATTCCATATGTGACGAAGACGAGAATATCTCGTACATAAGAATATTAAATGCGGAGAAGGATCTAAATCGTTGCACTGCCCTTTAAGATTCTTAGCATAAACAACCCCCTCGAAATTCAAGTAGCAATGTTAAATGGCACTGTTTAATGACTTAAACATTTCTAATCTGATTGGATATGTACTCCCAAAAATGTGACCTTTCTTTCTCTTTCCTTTTTGTGATACTAAGTGGAAAATAAAGAGCCTTATGTGTATTAAGGGAAAGTTTGTTAGCTGGACACCGATGATGTTAGTAAAACTAGTTGAGGTATCAATCATCTCATCAAGCTTTTTGCTTTGCACAGAAAGATCTAGGTCATCAGCTAACAAATAGGCCTTTAGGCTACATCTTCAGCTCTTAGGCTACATGGAAGGTCGTTTATATAAACAATAAAAAGTATGGGGCCCAAAATTAAAACCTAGGTACATAATGTGCACGTGGAGTGTCTCAGAAAAAGACCCATTCGGTTACACAAACTGTGATGTTATCCAAATGTAACCTAAATAAGTGTACGACTAATTCACTAAGGCCAAGGAAGTTTTAGCAAGTACACTATTCTTTGTTTAAAGTTTGTTATTGACGGTGAAAGATTTGAAGGATAACAGGATTTCGAACATTTGCCATCGTTATAGGTCATAAAAGGTATAAAACAACGTTTCGAGGATTGGAACGAAGAGGATAGACTCCAATCCTCGAAACGTTGTGTAACCTCCTTTTATAACCTATAACGATGACAAATGTCTGAAATACTGTTATCCTTTCAAACGCTATATTCCACTGTGTCACACTAAAATCTTAGAGACACAACTTCATGTATATCTATGATAAACATGAAATATCATATATTTTGTTTTAAGTAACATTGAATTTAACTCAGCCCATTCTTTTTGATTATCGTTCTGTCTAACAATGCCAGCCCTGCAAATAAACTGGTACAATACATACTCTGAAGGAGGCATGACAACAAGTAAATAAATGCTCTGCGTGCACTTCGGTTATCGTAGTTGGGGAGGGGTAATATATAGAGACTATCGGTGAGAGAGGGCTGGGGTTTGTTAGGTCAATACGGCATCAAGAGAGCGGCAGGATAACATCTCTCACTTTGCGAGGAAGAAGTTATACAAGAGTTTCGACGTACGGACATTTCTTTGGTAAAGTAGTAAATTACACCTCTTGGACAGAACTTCTTGGAACATTAGCATTCAACATTTTTTATGCAATTGTAGGTTAAGTTAACTTAAGTTTTACAGTCTTTTTGAGTTGTTGACGAAGGTATTAATAATATTTTATAAATTATCCCCTTTAAAAACTTGTTACACATAAACAAAAATAGTGTAGTTTATTAATAGTGACTGAATTCCAAAAGCTTAAAAGATTTAATTTAAAATTGTTTCGTAATTAAATCTTACACTTTTATTATTTTACACCAACTGACATATAAAATACACAAGTGTTTTTAAATTAATGTATCGTTATATTAGGGTACCTAATACCTGGAATATTTGTAAATGTTTGGTCTATGTTTGTTTACTTTTTGGTTACTGTATCCGCGTCTCAGGATTGTCTTAAGATATATTTGTTTGTTTTTAAAGCCGGTACTCATAAAATTGCTTCAATTAATGTTTTTTTTTTCTAAAATTTTACTTCTATCCTAAATCACAGGACTACTTTACTAAATAAAGGAAGAGTGACATCAAACATGTTTATTGTCAATAACTGCGTATAACAGTAATACTTCTCGCCAGATCGCCTGCGTTTCGTTCTAAAACACGCAAATTGAGTTACGCCCTACCCCTTACGCTGAATAAAGGAATTACGTGTTCCTGCCTCTTTTTACGCTGCATGTACCTTTAATATTTTTGAACGGATAAAACTCATATGACATTTCAAATGACATAATATACCTGTTTCCTTCTATAACAACGATACTGTACGCAGTTTGAGCGCTATAATGAAATAAGCAAAAACAAAGCTCTTGATGTGATAAATTATACGGTATAATTCAGTTCACAGAATACTTACTCATTATTTATATAATATGTAAAAAGAGTTTTACTACTTTTTTTAAGTAAAATTTTTAGTGACGTATCATGGGTTAAATCTGTTTGTACAAAACGTTTCATTCACATTGGTTTAATTTAATAACTGTAATGTAGGCGAAATGAAATAATGTAGTTGGTGGTGGCTTTCATTTCAATGGCATTCATACAATTAAATAGTAAACAATGTCATTAACAAGCAGTAAAATTTATCAAGCAGTTATTATATTTGCTGCGTTCGGTAAAAAAATATTTAATTTTCAGGACTGCTGATTTATTTTATTTAAAAAAAATCACCATCTCTTATCACACGCCGCTTATTATTATGCGCAGTCTGACTCACAGAACAGTGTAATAGACACATCTTATATATCGAGATTGCAAAGTACCAGAGCCTTTTTTACACATAAATTTTTAATTTGAAAAGATTTTATTAAAAAGAAGTTAGGTCTAATATTTTGAGTTTTATTTATTTATCTTGAAATTGCGATTTATATAAAAGAATCTCTATTTAGGATAGCCTACTAGTTTATTTACAGGATTTCAAATGTAAAAATCACACATTTTAGAAAAACATAAATTTAATAACTGTTACATTATTTTAACTTGCTTAACTGTACCCAATGATTGGTAGTATTGTATTGTATTGGTAGTATACTTTTCATTAATCCTCATTCTTTTGATACAATTTCTTAATTTTTCATTCAGTGTTCTTGAATGACTCACCTTCGTCTGATGCTCTGAAGATCGCTTTTCCAAATTTAGAAATAAAACCTTGAGATATATTTCAGTGCCGTGTAGCAGGATAGCAGTACTGATTGCACTAATAGAAGTAATAACTCCCAGTCATCAGTCGGAGTACATGAGCATCAACTGTGTTTTAATATTAGATGCGGTGCCATCAGTTAGTAAAGAATTGATGAATAAATATGTAATCGACGGGAAAACTTACTCTCCTTGGATACAAAATGGCAGCATTTAAAAACTTGTATGCAAGTTTTTAGTTATTCTTATCCAATTATAATAAATTAAACATATGCTTATATGAATACGTTTATACTCCTGTAAATATTTAAAATCGTTGTGTCATTTGAGTAGAACTTTTTGTGCATATTTTGTGTACTTGTTCTAGAAGTGAAGTTAATATTAAAAATTATGTTCAATTTTAGTACTTTGTATTTTACATCTTTAAATTTATGAATGTTTAAATAAAAACACTAACTAATGTAAATGAGGCAGGACTTAATATACTATCAGAGAAACTTTTCAACCATTTTGGCGTTTTGATCTACAGAGTTTACTAATAAAACCAATTTACTTCATACACATGTTATTAATATATCTGAGATCAATGTATATCAAACTAATTTACTTTAAACACATGTGATTAAAATATCTGAGATCAATGTATGGCAAACTAATTTACTTCAAACACATGTTATTAAAATATCTGAGATCAATGTATGGCAAACTAATTTTCATTTAAATGCTCTACAGGAAACTGTGAAGTGAATGGCTATTCATTATTTTGTAATGGAAGTCTCATAGTCATTCATTCGATACATCATTGAACGGTATTAGTACAATATATAAAATTGTATTAAACACAGTGTGGCTGTTTATTTATCTTATAAATAAAAACGAATTGTAAAATGTGTTGTTAAAGGCTAATCTCGAGAAGGGCTGGCCCAATCAGATTAATTATGTTTGTAAAACATCCGTTGGAATCCGTGGAAGGTTTATAAGAAGGAAGGGAAATATGAAACACGTTACTTGGAATATTTTTGGAATTCTGAACAAATGTCTGTATTTATGTTTCATAATCCAAGTTGAATTAGCGCTAAACAACTGGTGACACTTTCAGATGAAGTTTGACAAATAGCCTGAAACATCAGTTTACATTTAAATTTTATAAAAATATTAATTGTATAGTGCTTGTACAGTATCAGTAGTGTAATGTAGACATTTTCTTTGGATTGTATCAGTGACGAATTAAAAATATCTAATGCATTGTCAATGTTATTTAAACGCTGTTATAAAACCAACTTTAGTAGACAAAGCTGAGAATGTTTATAAGTACGGTATTCCAAACTGGTGGGCTTCCTTGACATTGCGATATGGCATTTTAACATAAAAACAAAGCTTAAGGAAAAACAAGAAATGAACACTAATATTTCTTAATGGTCCATTCTTTCTCAGACTACATTTCTAAAAAGAACAAGACTTCACACCGCAAAACCTTAACAACGATTATTTTAGAAAGTTGCATGAATTTAATAAGAATTTCCTCCTTATAACGGAAGTAGATAGGCAATAGGTAGGATTTCCCCATAGACCGTAATAGGCTTATCACTCTTACCCATGTATGTATATTTTCCTCATCATGACAACAAGGCAAACTCAAATGTGGCACTAGAAATACCTTAGATCGAAAGTACCGTAGATTACAAGAGCCAGAAATAGAACCTTTTCTTGGTATGTTTGGCTGTCGATAATTACTACTGTATTCCCTTTGTCAGCCTTTGATATTATACAGTTATTATCTTTTAGTTTTCTTGATATGGGTGATACTAACTTCATTTCATTGTTTGACGTTTTAATTGATTTGGGATTTGGTACTGGTTGAAACATTTATTGACAGCAACAATTTTAAAAAATTAAAAAAGGACCCAACCCAAGTTGATTATAACTAGCATTGAGTTTCCTAATTTTAGTACATTTACAAAGAACACTGACATTAAATTTGTTCAACAATGAAAATAATTTTATTTGTGGTGGACTACAATACATGATGCGCAGTGTGTGCTGTAGGCAGCAGTCGGTCCACCTCGGGCTGACAAAGAAGCGTCGGGACAGTCGAGATGTGGAGGTATCGCTACACAACGCCACCGCCACCGTGAGTGGACTGGAGCTGGTATACTCGGTGCGAGTCTCTGGCAAGTTGGTGCCTGCCACAACTGCTGCGGGAGATATGCGCTTGCTCACCGACAAGGAGGTAGTAGCAGAACTGGGGTATCCTCTTGTCACTAAAGCTGAACGTAAGTACGATTAGAGCACTTCCGAGTATTGTCTTAGTAGTTGTACCATATGAAGACCGAAAGCATGTTTTTCCAGCATATCTAAAGGCTGCCGAGTTAGAAGGGATCTCCTCATCACCTCGTCAGGACGTTTGGCTGCTGCTGGCTGCCGGAGTGTGTGCGGTGTTACTTCTGGTCGTGCTGGTAGTACTGTTTGCACTTGGACTGGGCAGACACAAGCGCAAGCAGAGGGTGGAAGGTAGTGCCAACCGCAGTCGAGTGTTCGAGCGCGAACACAGTGGACGTGGCAAGGACAACATGGCTTACAATGGAGATGACCATGAGTCCAAAGTAAGTTTACACCATTTAAAACGTGTTCTTCAATATATTTTAACTTCAACAAATATAATAAACATTGGGAAATATATAATACAATTAACATTTATAAACTTTTTAATTATTTTATATTTTTATTACTCTTTTGCATGCAAAAAATTACAAGTAATATAAATTTAATATTAAAACAAATAACAAAGCATCCATCTTGAACAGGTAATCAACCCTGATTCGCCCTCCAGACTAAGTGGTCGCTCGGGGGGAAGCTCAGAAGCCTCACTGGTGAGGAGAAGTCCACCTTGTCCTCCGAAACCAAGGCCACGCAGCCACAAAGCTTCTAGTCCTAATTCGTACCTGTCTATGCCTTCTGTCAAGGCTTTCCCCAGGTAACAGTGGTGACAGCATATTCTAATAATTTGATTCAAAAGGAGCCAACCTACATTTATAATCGTTGGTAGCACAATGTTAATTAGGTCTACTTATTATTAAGAGTATGACCATTTTTTCCATAACAGGCATCGCAAAGTGACGCAATCATCTACATCTTGGGCTTGCGAGTATTTGCGGTTTTGTGGATGTAGGGGCACTTGTGGTTCAAATGAATTATATTTCCAGTGCCATAGTTGAGGTTATCTTGATGCACAATCAAGAAAATCTTTTTAATGTAGATTTAAGAAGCCTTCTTAAGCAAAAACAATTACTTAAGATTTTGAAATTTACTTCCAATCTAAGAGGTGAAGTAAAAAAATCCCAACTTTAGACTATGCCCCATTATTCAATAGTCCAATTTTAGTGGTACTAAATCTCTCCACTGTACGTCAAACAGTTTTCGAGATAATGTGTGGACACCCTCACGGATACACACACAAAAATACAGATAAGAACTTTTCTGATTGGCCCAATCTACTACTTTCGCTTCACTGAGCTAACAAAAAGAGGAAAAATAAGCTTTATTCAATATTAAAAACGTGTTTTGGGCTATATGTAGCTGTACTATGTTATTTCGTTCCCACTGCCTTCATAAGTTTTCGACTTTTAGAACACAGTTGAAATGGAACTACTTAGCAGATTGAATGTATTTAACAATATATACAGGGTGTTGACTAAAGGTGTTCCAGTATTGTGGCATTTTGTTCTAGACGTGAAAATGAGCAAAAAACTTCATATGGAGGTATGTCCTAAAACTTTTAGTTTTCCGTCTGTCTGTATGTGATTTTTACCAAAAAAGTTATATCTTTTATACCAGTAAAGATAAAATTATGAAACTTTGCAGTTGTGTTGACCTTTTGTATGTCCATTTGAGAAAATAATATAAACAAATTATCTTTACCCGTTTCAAAATGGTAGCCAATCATAAATTTTGATGTTAAATTCTGCAAAATCGATACCCTGTATGAAAATTTTACAAGATTAATAAAATGTTGTAGACTTTATTCTAAATCTAACAGTGGTTGTTTCATTAAAATGGAATAAAAAACAACTGATTAGTACTATCACACATAATACCATTTTTTACAACATTACATACTCAGGGAATATGAAAGTCAAATTAAAAAAAACAAATTACATTTATTAATGATAAATTAAATTTAAGTATTAGATGTAAAGTAGAACATGCTATACAACATTTCATACTCATGGAATATGAAGTTAAATAAGAAAAAAAAACAAATAAAATGTATCAATGATAAATTAAATTAAATTATTATATGTACAGTAGAAGTAAAACACTTACAAAATCGGGTAGTTCTCACTTTGACACAACAACTTATAAGAATTGCTCAAAGTGGCGTCCTCCGTTAAAAATGCAGGCTTCAAAGCGCCTCCTCATTGACTGGTGGACTCTTTCAAAAATTCCAGGTGTCTGCTGGATTGTACCAATGCCATTTAATACCCTCGCTCGCAACTATTCAATGTTATCTATGAGAGTAGAATACACCAGTGACTTGAGGTGGCCCCATAGGAAAAAGTCTAAGGGATTAAGCTCGGGGGACCTAGCAGGCCAACGAACTGGGCCTCCACGACTGAGCCATTTGTTGTTGTATGCTCTATACAAATAATTTCTAACATTTAAACTGAAATGGGCTGGAGCCCCGTCTTGCATAAACCACATATTATTGCGGGTGTTCAATGGCAAATCCTCAAGAACAGTTGGAAGGTCATCAGTCAAAAACTGTAAATATGTCTGGCCGTTAAGAATATTTGGTAAAAAACTTAAAAACAACTTGTCACCAATTATATCAGCCCAAACACTTAAAGAAAACTGATATTGGTGACGATCCTGTGTAATTTCATGTGGGTTATCAATGGACCAAATGTGTGAGTTGTGGGAATTAACAATCATGGTTCTTGAAAACTTGGTCTCATCTGTGAAAAACACCTTCCTCAAGAAATTTTGATTCACGCATTTTTGTATAAACCACTGACTAAGCTGGATTAGAGGATGGTAATCACGAGGTAACAGTGAGTGAACTCGTTGTACGTGGTAAGGATGAAGTTGTTGTTCACGTAGTATAGTCCAGACTGTTTTATTTCTAACATTGAACTGCAAACCAATTTCTCTAGTACTGTTGGGGTGGTCTGATTTGACATCCAATATGGATTCTTCCAATTCAGGAGATCTTACTGAAACCTGTCGGCCTGAGTTACCTGGTTTTTGGTGTGAAAAGTTTCCTGTCTGCAAGTCGTCGATGAATTGTTGAAAAAGTTTTGTTACAAGGTAACACACGATTTGGGAAACGTTCCTGATACAGTCTTCTCGCTGCAGTACCACTACAATTATTAGCAAGGCCATACATTAAATGCATGTCTGCCAATTCTGAGTTGTTAAAATTGGTAATATCATTATTTGCCATTTCTGTTGCTAATGAAAAGAAATTAAATCATAAACACTTACTAATTAAAAAAAAAATACTTTATACTAAAGTAATTGGAATGGACACAAAACAACTTTTACATTACAGAAGAAATAGGTTAAGTTAGTTATGAGTAAAAATATGCAAACAATGCCAGAAACATAAACAACTTTTAATAGCTTAAATAAACAGCTGTTCACATTAATCAGCTCATTGACTTTAAATCAGCTCTTCAGAGTAAAACAGTTTAGAAAACTATACTTCCTGTTGTGTAATGTAAAACATGGTATTATGTTTGGTAGTACTAATCAGTTGTTTTTATTCTATTTTAATGAAACAACCACTGTTAGATTTAGAATAAAGTTTACAACATTTTATTATTCTTGTAAAATTTTCATACAGGGTATCGATTTTGCAGAATTTAACATCAAAATTTATGATTGGCTACCATTTTGAAACTGGTAAAGATAATTTGTTTATATTATTTTCTCAAATGGACATACAAAAGGTCAACACAACTGCAAAGTTTCATAATTTTATCTTTACTGGTATAAAAGATATAACTTTTTTGGTAAAAATCACATACAGACAGACGGAAAACTAAAAGTTTTAGGACATACCTCCATATAAAGTGTTTTCCTCATTTTAATGTCTAGAACAAAATACTACAATATTGGAACACCTTTAGTAAACACACTGTATATGAAATTAAAAAAAAATATTTTTTTCAAGAGAAGGCTTGGAAGGCTGGAATGCTTCAAAATAGGACAACGCATCTGCTGGGATTGCACTATTGCATCATTTTTATGGTTCTATCGCAAGATCTCTTCCTCTCCCTGATGTCTTTATCAGGCAACCTTGCAAATTTACCCTTGCATGATTATACTTTGCTAAAAATAACTGACACTAGTTATAACTTGCAGAAAAGAAATTATGTTCAACTAGTTTACGATTAACTGAACCTAATAAATTATACCATTGTCACAGAGGGCCAGTAATCCCAGGACCACTGGAACTTGTACTCGAGCCTACAGATGAGCCATCAACAACAACTGCTACAGCCACAACGAGTCATGCCCGACACGCCAGCAGTGAGAATGATCCGGGTGTCATTGGCCCTCTTGTGTGGGACCTACATTGTCACAGACTGCAAAAACAAGGCAAGGGGATTCTAAAATTTGATTTGTCTCATATTTTATTCATGATCAACATGTTGTGACTGGATGTATCTAGGAAGGTACAATAGGGGTTTTTTAAGTGACAGCATCTACCATAAAATGTCACTCATCCTTATTTTTTTAGTAAGGAGTATCACACATCCAGTTAGGTTTTATATTTGACATGGCCTACAAACATAGAACTTTGGGTGATGGAAAACTAATGTTTTGAAAATTTAATTTAATTACAATATATTTACAAATTAAATAGAAAACTAAATAATAACAGGATTAGAATAAATAAATTCAAAATCTATGACTAAATTTGACATATGTCCTCTATCAAGAACACATAAAAACCGTTCTTCTCTAAAAGTAAGAAATATATATTTATGAAATTTTTAAAGTAACATTCATACTTTTCTTACTGTACTTAAAATAAATGGAAATTATTTTTTGTGAAATACATAAGCTAAAACAAGAAAAACCTAATCACAGTCATAAATATATGACATCATGTTCAAACTGAATTTGTAGGGGAATACTTTGTGTTTCTAGAAACTATACAAGTTATTGAAAGTGACTGTTGTTTCAGACAGTGTGGATCTTGAAGAGGATCTATCGCTGACTGAGCCTGGTGTGGGGCGCATGCGGAGAAGGTTCCATGAGCTCTTGGATGATGCCTTCAGCTTATTTGGTAGCCGCAGCGGTAGCCCTGACCAGGACAGCAGCAGTCCTACCAACACTCAGCGAGATGTTCGCATCAGATCAGCATTAGTTAGGTAACATTTTTAATTAGGTCCTTTATAATACGAGGGGTATTAGAAAAATAAGGTTCCCTATGCCGCCGAGACAGAATGCGATATGTTGGGAGAAATCTGGCAACACTGTCTTACTCATCAACTCTCCCTCTCTCTATCCATACCACTTGCGCCTCGCTACGTCCAACAGTGCCGGCCTAGCTGCCTTCGAAGATGGAGCTCCCTGTCATTGTTACCCGCCAGATGCGAAATTCGTGCTGTGATACGTTTTTTAAATGCAAAACAGATTTCATCTATTGAAATTCATCGTCATTTAATCAAAGTTTATGGGGAAAACTGCATATCTGTTCAACACGTTCGGAAATGGTGTAGAGAATTCAGTGAAGGCCGCATGGAAATTCACAATGAAAACCGAAGTGGACGGCCTTCAGTTTCAGATGGAGTTGTTGAAAAAGTTGAGACAATACTGCTTGAAGATCGGAGAATCACCACACAGGAACAACAGTAAACTCTGACAGATATTGCGACACATTAAGAAAACTGAGACGCGCGATCCAGAACCGCCGGAGAGGAAGATTGTCCAGTGGCGTGAGGCTTCTCCATGACAACACTCGACCTCATGTCTCACGTCAAACTCAAGAACTGCTGACAAATTTTGGCTGGACTATTGTGCCCCATCCCCCCTACAGCCCAGACCTAGCCCCAAGTGATTATCACTTATTCCAAAAATTAAAGAAGAAACACTTGGGTGGCCAACGCTTCAGTACCGATGATGAAGTCAAGGAAGAGGTTACTCAAAGGATTGGCGGCAGAATTCTACATATAGGGATAGAAAAGTTGGAGCATCGTCTACAAAAGTGTTTGGACAGAAACGGTGATTATGTGGAAAAATAGCTTAACTTTTACGTGTTAAATTGATGTATAACACTAAGTAGAAATATAGAGCTGCCTATTTAAAAAAATCATGGGAACCTTATTTTTCTAATACCCCTCGTAATACTTACCTATAGTTAATGTGTTAGGAAAGTCAGTTGCAAATGCATTTGAAAACAAAAAATTCATATGACTGATCAATAATAAAGTTTGAGTATTCACTTTAACAATATTTTATAATTACAGACCTAGTGATCCACTAGCAACAGAAATCATACTCCGTCCAAAAACTACAGATTCACGGCGACCAGCTACAGCCGGAGTGGGTAGTCGACCTCCACGAGGAGCATGGGGTGGGAATACCCCCACCACTCCCCCTACTCGTCCACCTCCTCGCCCTCTCAGTGCTGGTCCCTTCCACAAGCCTTGCTTGGAACCTGGGAGGATACTGAGCAATGCCACCCTCGCCCCCACAGATCCTGCTGTGCCTCTTATCGCAGCTATACGTCAGGAGCTGGGCAAGTTTAGTGCAGCCAAGCCTTATGATGTGTAACTTGGCTAAGTGGGCATCATAACATCATAAACAATAAGTCAATGACTACAAAACATGCAAAGTTAAGAAAGACAATGAATATGTAAAGAATATTCATCTGGTGTTTTAATCACATTTTGTGATTTCGGTAAGAAAATACTGGAGTAGCCTGAGAAATGAGAAAGTTTGATTCCTATTTTTGATGGAAAAAGGTTTTTCTTCATACAGCGCTTACAACTTTATTTAGACCAATATTTTTTAAATAATTTACTATTTTTAAACAAGCTTCCCATAGGGTATACTGATATCATGTAGCAATGTAATTCAAAGTCAGTAATATATAAGTTGAAAATAATGTAAATGAAGACAGAAATAATTGTCCTATGCATTTTTAAGATTGTGTTCATTTTAAGAATGAATCGTAAAGATATGTGTTCAACAATGTATCATAGTTAGTTTGATAAAAGTTAGACCTTTTATAGTGTTTGTCTTAACTGTGTACTATTCACTGGTATAAAGTAATATATTTGTAGTTTATTTCAAAGTGAAACGTAGCCACAGTTGACTATTTTTTAGCCTAGATTACCTTCTTTTATAGAGCACTAGAATAGTTTCAAAGAAAAAAAGGAATAAGCAACATTTTATACATAGGAAATAAAGCTTTTTAATTATATTATTAATATAACATTTTAATCAAGAATTACCAAAAAATATGCAAACTGTATTATACAAAACATGTATTATATTATAAAAACATATTTTAATGTTAACTGAGATAAATTCAGATACATCTATGCAAAACCAAAATGTATAACAATATACACACTTGGCCTTTCTGCTCATATCTTCACTATAGTATAATTGATGAGGTGATTTTATTAATTGAAAATCTATTCTTTTCACCTTTATAATAGAATTAAGTCGGATCAATGTATGGATAAAAATCGACACTCAATCTTTCACTGTCCAATTGTTGAATATGGAGTTTCAATTTTAACTAATAAAGAATACAAAAACTATATTTAACCCTCCCAAAAATTAAAATATCTTACTTCATGACTACAAAAAAATTCAGAATCAGAATCTCTCTATTAACATGAACTTTGAGAACAGTTATGTGTCACAATATACATAAATGATGCATGGTAATAATACATTATTGTCATTTATGGTTGATCGTTGTTTAAAGGAAGATGGGAGCTGATTGTAAAGTCGTGCTCTCATTGTTGAGGGTTTCTTGCCATGATGAATGACAGTCTGATGTCTGACTGGCGGTATCAGAGACGCATTCTGGGTATTTTAGCAATTTGGTCATGTTACCTTGGAAAGTCTGAGCTTGTCCACATGTAGAATGAGTTCTTCGATATATATCGCTGTGACTGTCTTTATTTTTAGTTATTTGAACTGGTCTACAGCTGTCCCTGGAATCCAGATATTACTAATAGATAAGAAAATCAGCAGGCTTACCTTAGAAAATTACTTCTGGAATCCATTGATTTTAAAGAAAAAAAAACACATATAAAAAGAGCATATGACATGCTGTCTATTGTGAGAAAGATTACAGCACAATCGGAACTTTACCCTGAATATGTGTGCTTTTATGTGCTTTGTTTGAATCAGGGGATGTAGAAGTATAAGCCTGTTGATTTTCCTATCCATTAATAACAATCCTGGCTTTTAGGCCTAATATCTCAAACAATTAAAAAATTACTTAATTCTCAATTAATTTGTTCTAACTAATGAAACATTTTGGTATTAGTTTAATAAGAGGTAAAGGACTATAAAAATAAATAGTTAATAATATTTTTTAAGAATCAATAAAAGATATGTGGTACTCTTGTGTGTGGGCTCTTTCTAGGGTCAATACAATTGGTTTCTTTGAATTAAGGATTCAGAAATGTCTTATGTATTACTGGAAAACAAAAAGTGGCAGTGGTTAGATAATTTTTAATGATCTTATACATCAATGTTGATCTGGTGAATGTTTAGAAATTTGTTATGTTAATAGAATCCGTCCATTAGTATTTAGCTATATTTGTTTTGTTATTACCAAGTTATGTTAGGTTATTATTGTGTTCACTTATTTATTGTTAAGTTTGGTTGTTCTTACTAAAAGGTTTGTAACTAGCTAACTAGTATTAGTTACGGCTAGCAATCAGGTCTTCTGCTGAGTATTCTTCATGTTAATAATTAGTTGTAAATAAATTATTTGTTAATTCTTGAATCTTGTTAAATGTTTATTTCCAGCCTATCATAACTATTCAATAGTTTACTATGGAACCTATCAGTAAGAAATGATTATGGACTATCATCTTTATTCAACTTGGATATAATTCAATTTACATTTAGAAACATACTGTTTAGAGTTGCCATATTATGGGATTTCCCCACAAATTATTGGATATCGAGGGTAAAAATATAGCTCAGGAGTCCTGAAAAAAAAACAAAAACCTCCTGTTTTATTACCAGTCTTCCTATAAAACAATGTCTATTATTTGTTACTTTTTTAGAGAAAGAATTTTCATATAACTTTCACCTTAATTCCACATTGAAAACACCAAGGACATGAAGAGCCGCACCAGCAAAAGTAACTTGAGTGAACCAAACCGGGCCAAAAAGAACTGGAATAAGCGTTTTGGTATTTGTGTTGTTGACAGTATTGTAAAATGAAGGACAACATAATTATCATCTCAAACGTGGGATCTTGCTTTACGTTGCTTTTATTAAATTTTAACTTACTTCATAGGACTTGCCGTTTAATGTTTACCATGAATCAAAGAGGCTGAAATAACTATTATTTTGAATTTAGTAGAATATTGTATTCCTAGCCACACACACATCCTGTAGAGAGTGCATTTTAATTTTTTCAAGTCTATGAAAACATTAGAGATGATTTAAAAGCAATTATTTCTCAAATTCACTTCAGATTATAGTTTTTTATAGTTGTCAAGAGGTTTTACAGATAAACTTTATGGCCGGCTCTAGGGTTTTTGGTGCCCTAGATGAAAAAAAAATTCTGTACCCTCCTCAAAGTCCCTTTGGCAGGGTCTGCCAGGTATGGAACTTCAGGAAAAGAGTTCTTGTTAATACTTATTATAACAAAGAATTTTATTGTATAACCTTTGATTAATGAGCAGGATATGTAAATAAATCTCTTTCTCAAGAACTGGTTCTATTCCAGCTTTTTCTGCTACTTTAATAACATAAATCAGAACTCTAAATCACTTCTAGCTGTAAGAATATCGTCTCCAGTGTTTTCCATGTTTCAAATTTTTGAAAGTGTTCATTTGTTGTTTTGTCCGTTTCAAGAAGGGCTGAAATATTGTGTCAATAATTACAATCCATTAGGAATAAAAGAGAAGAGACATTTACGATAAAAATCTTACAACTCAAAAGACCTTGTCAGTAGATTTTTAATATTGAAGATTGTCTCAGTACATATGTTTTCCATTTTCAAGCCTTCTTCTGTATTGGAAATCAGAAAATATTCTGTTTGTTATTCAGACCCTTTGAAAACTTTCCTTTTACTTGATTGGTTTCATGCCTTACTAAAATAGTCCATAAGGTTTTACGTTCAATGTTTAGAGTAGGGGTTCTCAACCTAGGGGCCGCGACCCCCAGGGGGATCGCTAAAAGCCTCGTCAAGGGTCGTGGAAGAAAAAACATCATCTATTTGTCCAACAAACTTACCGGTTTATTCTTCAGTTCATGATAGTTTCATTGTTCAGCGGACAGTAACTTCACCAAGGGAAGTAAACCCCAAACTGCAAATAAGACTCGTATTTTCTGCATTTTTGTTTAATCTGCCTTTCCTCTTTAGTTTGATCTGCCTCGTTACTCACTTACAACGTTGAACTAACTCAAAATAGCAAAATAAAAATGTGAAGAGTAAGAAGCTTGCGGGCTAGATCAGGCAGACAGAAAACCAAGTAATCGCAATCTTTATAATGCTAATGTTATATTTTGATTCTGTTTTTAAGTCACGTATCATTGGTTTAAGGTCATACTTTTAATAGGGGAAGAATACACTTAGATTTTATCAAATATTTAATGAGAGAATACCTTGAATTAAAATTACAGTATTTTACATGATACGAGCAATATTTATTTAGTGGTGTTGGTATGGTTGGGGATCGTAAAAATTTCAGACTCAAAAAAGGGGGCGAAGGTTCAAAAAGGTTGAGAACCCCTGGTTTAGAGTGTTCCAAGCTGGATCAGCATAATCAGTTGTAACTATAAGAGGACTTTCCGGCGGTAATTCCTTGTCTGCATCGGTAGCATCCATTTTCATTTCAACAAAATGTTAAGGGCTTTCTTGAGGGTCAGGTTGAGGCTGGTTATTTTCATTATCTGTTTCCTCTGTAAATAGAGATGTGTTATTTGGTTTAATTAAATATTTATCAAAGGATCCTTTAGCCTTTTTTGTTGATTCTTCTCTTTCTTCCTTCTTTTATTCAAAAAGCGCCTGAGTGTTTTCCTGACATCAAACACCTATCTGAAAACATTGGATAAACTAACTTTACAATAAATGTAATAAAATATTACAAATATAGCACTCAACTGCAATCTTGAATAATAGTAGGCAGTGGTGGATTTATCAATAGGCACACTAGGCCTGTGCCTACAGGCCGCAACAATATTTTGCTGTTATTTAACTATTAAATTTATCAGTAATAATCTGTTTTACTATGTTTACATGTAAGGTAAGATGGCATTACACTATGACTTACGGCGCTTGCTTGTCAGAGTGTACCTACCTGTCAATCCAAACGTTCTTTCGTACTCTTCATTATCAGTGTGATTGACTGACTGCACAGAAACAATAATTGCCACTACCAATGCAAACTGACTAGCAAGTCACATCACTTCACTGTGATATTCCGCCACTAAGGCAAAACCAATTGTGTTCGTGGAAAGGGCGAATGCGGGGTTGCCACTTCGCATTTCGCTATGCACAGTGAGGTTGCCAAACTGAGTACCGTTAGGGCATATTTTCCTACTTTATAAGACAACTTAAATAAGATACTCTTCATCTTTCAGTATCAAGTAATTTGCCTGCATAAGCTAGTAGCGTGAAGAAGTACCAAATTTTAATTTAGTTAGCATTTTAAAATCCCAAAATTATGAATTATGAACCCCCCCCAATTGCACCTAGGTGGCCGCCTAGGTTGCTTATATGGACAAGCAAGCCCTGAATATCTTGTTTCTACAAATAAAAAGTTATTGAAAAAGAGTCTACAAAAAGAGACACAGTACTATCCATTATTTCCTGGCTCTACTACTAAGTCGATTCCCTAAAAATGAATGATGTTATCTTTCAGATATCAGCAATAAAAGTAGTTAAGTTAAATATGTTAAAGTAAGTTAAGTCACTTATTTAATGTACCATAAGCCAAAGGGAAATGTTTATTATTACTATGGGTTTAGACTAATATTGTACTATTGTAGGTCTTTTTACAAAATTAAAATATTAATTAATAGTTATAAGGCAGACAGACAGATGGACAGACTATCTTTTGACTCCAAATCAAAAACAATCTTCCTTGGACCAAGAGGAACTTATTTACCAATTTTCAAGCCTCTAGTCCTTTCTATCAAGAGTTTTCGCACAGATGGACATTGGTACGATTTTAATTTTATCCCCTTATTAGGTCCTTAATAAATATTGTTACTAGTCGATGTTAATGAATACAGTTGTTTTACATCAGTACTTGAATAAATTATATCTTGTAGAACAAACTAGTTTTTGCGTAGAAGTTCTGTAGTTTATTAAATTTAAAAAATATAAAACCTACATTCTTTAATAATTGTATTTTTATCCTTTTTCTAGTAACACATAAAAAAACACTTCCTGAACAAATTTGGAAATTTTTAGGCATAGCTTTAGAAAATTGTATTACCTATTGTTGACGTTTTATTTTTAAATCCATTACAGATAATTTTGTAATACTAAATCTTCAAAACATTTGCAATCTGTGACTCTTTCCCTCAGTGGAGGGTTGACAGCTAAAATCTCCTCTTTTTCTCGTACTACCATATAAAAACTCCATACTTAAATGAACTTTTCATCCCTAGATCCCAAAATAAATCAAAAGCCATCTGGAACATTCACCAGTCAGAGATTGTTCTCTAGTGTAGTTCCAAATATTGTACATGGCAGATGAACATTGTAGTTGAATTCACTAATGATCTTGCCAAAGTAAGCGAACATTAAATATGTTTTTCAAGGCTGCAGCTAGGAAAATGTTACACCAAACTAACATACATAAGACCAATAATGAATAATTCACCCAACGGGAAGCTCTTAAATACTGGCAACTTGTATTACACATAGAGGTGGTCTTAAATATGATTTCTCCACTAAAATCAACAACTTCTACACAGATTAATGGTATCAACTCTAAGTGGTAAAGTGTTGCATTTATTGGATATGCCAATCACTGACATCATTAATAAATACTCTGTCCCAGGGAACTTTTCGTCTAAATTTAAAACATCAAACATTTTTCTCTCCATAAACAAGGAAGTAAGCAGACAGTAAAAAACTACAGGCCTATATCCTTAGTTCCAACTATTTCTAAAATAATTTAAAAATCAAACACAAGTGCACTTATTGAACAGATAATTGACAATCCTGGTAAAACTGTTAGAAGTATCTTTCTTTACTTCAGCAAAGCCTTTGACTCTTTGGATCACAATCTAATAATCTAGAAGATCAAATCTCTGCGATTGGAGGAAAGTTCAATGTTGTAGTTTCAAAGCTATCTTACAGGGAGGGATAAAATAATTGAAATTAAAAAAATATCGAACGGGACTGAAAGATTTGTAATATCAAAACCACAAACGTTTAAGAGGTGTCTCTCAAACTTCTGTATTGGACCCAGTTCTGTTTGTACTATTCACTTCAGATCTTCCAAACTACCTCAGAAACTTATCCTATCCAATCATATATGCTGATGTACTGTCCTGTTAACTTGCAGTAACTCCATTGAGCTCTTGGACATTAACACAACATCGCAGTGAGCATGGCACAGCAGTATTGTAATGATAATGATCTTGTTTTTAACTCTTCCAAGACAAGACTTTTGGCATTAGGAAGACTAAAATATGAAATTAATTATCCTCCAGATCTACGAAGGGTTGAAGTAACAAAGGCGTAATGTTTGATGAACATTTTAAAAATGAAAGCTTCACAGTTACAAGCTGTGATGTTGAAAGACTCAGTTCTGCAAGTTTTGTGTTGAAGAATATACAAGTTGTAAGCTCTCTTGGAATCCCATATTTTTTATGGGATTATGCTCTAGGAAAGCTGTTTAATTGATAATCTCAAAAGTCCTTGTTATACAAAAGCGTGCTCTGTGAGCCTTGGCTGGCCTTCAACCTAAGGTAGCATTAAAGAAGCCTTTAAGACTCTTAGCATTCTCACAGTGGTATATATCTACATCACTAGTGCTGTTTCACAAGGAAACTTGCCTTGAATGAGAACTATCCATGTCCATCACACACGACATTGCAATGACTTCTCCTTACTAATCCATCAAACTAAACTTTTCTAAGAATCCTTCCCATATTAGAGCATAACTATTCAACGTACTTGACTTGACTCCATTGTAAAATTGTGACTCCATGACCTTAAAAAGACGACTATACATCTAGCTTGGAGAAAAAATGACGTAATTGAACTAATTTTAGTTTTTGATATGAAAATTAAGTAAATGTCATATCATAAGTATCTGACACCTATCCTTTGCTTGAAGAAAATGAATAAAGATTTCTAACACTGTTAAATACTGCACTTATGATAATATTTTGACATCAATACAACATTGACATACTCGTACATTTCTGAATATTTACAAGTTTATATGATCTCAAAGCGTTAATACTAATTCTATATGATATAATGTAAACAAGGAGGTCGGCTAGATTGTGATTGGAGTATTACCTTAGATTTGAGGGCTGTAACACAAGTGAACTTAAGGTTTTTTCCCTATTAGGACAATTCTTATATCTCCTTGCTTAATTTAGTGATTGAGACTGCTAATTTCTTCATAGTTCTTTTTATGTGTTAATATAAATTAGTTGTTTAAATCGTATGATTCTAGTATCAAAAATTGCTAAATTACCAGATTCAGGATTAACTCAATCAAACAATTTCAATATAACAACTTAGACATTTATTGAATCTCCCAACACAATAAAACATGCATGTGAAGTGAATTTAAAGCTCTTGCAATTAAATGTGATTGTTAAAATACAAGAAGGGTAACATTGTTGAAAGTGACCCGTAAGTTTAAGTGGATTAAAATATCCTACAGTTCAAAATACGTTATATATATATATATATCACTAATCCTCTTACACTAAAGCACCCTTCAAAGAACATAATTTCATTATAATTGACTTGATAGGAAAGACATTCATTAAAATAAATACAGGTAGCCACAACACAAAACAAATAAATTACTGTATAAAACAAGTAAACACATCACAGTCAAATAAAACACAATTAATGAGCATTCGAAATCTCTCACTGCTCCACTTTTAACAAAGATTTTATAATTTAAAAAATCATTAACCCTTATTCAATAAAGTGAATTACTGTAACATTGTGTTTTATTAATATTAAATCACATTTACAAATATACCACCATTTAAATGTTCTACCTAAATAGGAATGTTTTGGTTATATAATTACATTCTTATGATAGTATTTTAGTAGTAAAAGGCAATATCTTTGTACCACATTATCCTTTTTCTAATTAAAAACTAAAATAACTAATATAATTGTAAATAAGTAAAGATAAAATGTTATCGTAATATAAATAACATACAAAAATCATTATATAAATGAAATAACTACTATATGTCGAAAAATAAAACACGAAGGCACTTTATGCTCAGTTGGGTGTTGAAAAAACTGGTATGAGGAAAGAACTGGAATAATGATTATTTCTCTTTTGAGCTCCTAAAAACATTCAATGAATAGACATTATGCAAAATGTATGTTCCTTGTTATGCAGCTTTGAGCAGCTTTATTACATTCAGTTTCAGGACTGCACATAGAACACAGCTGGATTTGTTATAACACAAAATGGCTACGGTATATACAATTTTCAGTTTTTGTATTAAAGTTTTAATGTTCAAAAGTACTAAATTTGATTATGTTATGTTCTATGAGAAGATCTTTCATCAATCGTCATAATGTTGCTGTTTTTGAAATGTTCTAGCAGCGACAACAGTAGTTATGCACAATAGTATTATTTGTATTGACTAGCAACAAACAAATTTGAATTAGATTTAAATTTAATATATCACAAGAGGAAATAACTGAGGATTCAAAATTAACATATATCTCAAAACAAAACAAAAATAGAACATCATGCTACCTATGCATTGGTGTACATACATAACTGGCTGTTGTCACACCACCCTTATATGAATATGAAGTTTATGCTCTTGTGAAGTCAAAGACATTAATGAATAACAAAAATGCATATATTTATTTTGGTGTTTGATGGTGAAGTTAACAGTATTTTAATACAATGGTTGCACTAGGCTAATTGAGGACAGAACTACTACATAAGTAGTCTAGTTATAATTGATTGAAATTTACATTTATATGGCCTACATAAATTTATTTCAAACTTTTATTTCCAGTCAAAGCATGCGAATCTCACACTTGCCAATGTATTCTTATGCTGTACAAACCAATCACATTGATTAGAATATTACAAAACTGATGACAATACAAGACATGATGGAAAACAGTAGTTCTACTTATATACATTTGGCAGAGAGGCCCTATTAATTGACAAATTTAGTAACATTAAAATTTATACTTTCTCTTCACGTACATTTTGAAGCTATTTATTTTCATAATTTTTGTTTTAGTTAAAGAATTCTGAGTTTCAAATAGAAATCAAGAAGCATGCGATATTAATTTACTTTTTTATGCACTGGGTTTTATGCTTTACACATTAAAATATACAATGAAATAATGAATTCAGGAACTAAGTGATAAAAGAAATATTAAAGTTCAGAAAATATTAATTCACAACCTTCTCTTCCACATGGCTTATGCTGCTTTAGCATTGTAGGAGTCACAGAAATACAATTAAAATAAATAAGTTAAAGCTAGTAGATATTTCCAATAAAACAAATAACCTAAAACAACTTAATGTACAGTATCTATTTTGTTAAATACAGTGTTTTTAAATATTTGGCAGTGTAAAAAATACCAAGTTGTTGTGTCATAGTGGCTGTAAGGATGTAGCCTATAACAGTATTGTGTGCTTTTAGTGTTTTATGAAACAGCACAGTTAGACCGGCTATTGCTAGGAGTGTTGCTTGTGATGGGTCGTCTTGCTGTACGCTCACTCTCTGCTATTGCCCGAGCTAGGGCTGCATCCGCTGCCAACTGTTCCTCGGGAGTTGTGCTCTTGTTTGTGTGTTTCTCTTCCATCATCGACAGTTGAATTGCTCGAGCCAGTGCTTCATCTTCACTCTACATTTATATGTAAACCAGTTAAAATTATTAAAATATTAGAAACCATCATTAAATTTATATTAATTATTCTCTAAAATTTGTAAGTCCAACTTTTTAAACCATTTTAAAATTTAGTACAGTTATTTACAATTAGTAAGGCATAAAATATATGTTAATATAAATATTATTTAAATGAGGATTTAAGTTATATATGACACTTAAGTAATGCATGTAATTAATTATTGATACAAATTTATGTTGGGTGCACACTTGTTACCAATCTTATCTCGAGCAACTTTTTACTTTTTAGATAAAAAGATATTTTTGATCTCAGAGGTCTGGTTTTTCAATATTTAACTAGGAGACACCTCCGTTAACTTGCCATATTTGCTTGTTTCTCCCAAAGTTTGTTACATAAAGGTTGGTTGACAATTTTTGTTCTGAAGTGTCATGACATTTATGATGAGGCAATTTGTGTCAAAAATATTATTTGAATCGTACATTTGGAACTGAAATAAAAAAATATTTAAATTGCCTTTGTAACAGTTTTTTGAATAAATTTAGCTATGAAATGTAAATATAGTATATACTTTGTTAATCAATGAAGCAAAAAAGTAACATAATTGTGTCAAGGTAAGCATTTAGTACTTATTACTTGAGCAAAGTTAATTTCATACAATAAAAAGATTTGTATCTTAGGCTTAGTTTTTCTTATAAAAGCTATTTGATACTAGAAGTAGTCTACTGTACTTTAGCGTGCTACTCACCAGACTTCCTTGGACGGAGGTAACTGCGGGAGTCTGGGTTGGCGCTGCAAGCCGAGCCGTAGCTGCTTGTCTGTAAAAAACAAACCTTAACATGACAACATTATCTTTTTATTCCAAGCATTATAAGATATATGGGTTATGGGTTTGTATAGTACATCTGATTTCAAAATAACTTACTTTAAGTTACTGAAACACATACAAAAATAGTTGCTCTTGAATATACATGAGTGATGTACATGAATACTAAAGCAAGGACTACATGAATACGCTGTACTACACTTCAGTCAGTTAAAGGGATGTGAGTTTTTTTAACAAACACAGACTAAAACACATAATTTATGTGCTACAACAGGTCATGATTTCATTATGAAATAATGATGTTTTTACAAGACTCCCATCACACCAGGTATAATGATTTCATTTGAAGATAGTGAACATACTGCATTCTACGAGGCACGTCCAGAAAGTAAGTGTATTTGTACTCTCACAGCTGCAGGGAATACATTTTTGACATGTTGGCAATACTGCTGCGTAGCCTGAATCCTCCCCTTCAAAACAAGACCAATCTGAGGTTAGTGTGTTGAAAACTCTTGACACAGTAGCTTCTCTAGCGAACGATTCATAGCTCCATTACCATAATCAGTTTTCACGTCATTATAAGTTCTAACTCGAGTTTTTCCCTTCACAACAAGGTAGCGAATGACGGCGTGAATTTCGCACTTGGTGGGAGATACGATCGACATTTTTCGCGAGAGATGCTACTGTGTCAAGAGTTTTCAAAACACTAACCTCGTATTTGCTCTTAATTTGAAGGGGAGGATTCAGGCTACGCAGCAATGTTGCCAACATGTCGAAAAAGTGTTCCCTACAGCTGTAAGAGTACCAGTACACTTACTTTCTGGACGTGCTTCCTAGAGCTGTTAAAGCTCCAAATAAAAAGAAACAGCATATACCTGATGAGATAAAAACATCTTGTAGTACAATGTAATGAAAATGGAAAAGTATTTATGAAGTGGGACGGCTTACATAAAGCAAACGAAAACAAACTAAGTTTACTGATTATTTTTGCAATGTAGTTCAGATGCTTCCAGTTTGCATTCAATTTTAAATCCAAGATTTACGACAAAATCCTTATAAATCAAAAAGATCAACACATATAACTAAATCTGCCACTGTACCAAAAGTAGGTATTATCAATATTAGTTGTGAGTACTGAATGTGACATTTTTCTGGTTTACATGTAACAACATTAGCACTTGTGGCCTTTTGTTTATATCAATAGCAATAATTTAACAGTGAAATCAGCATATTTCAATTAATTTAGTGAGCAATACAAATGTTAAAATTATGTAAACATCAATGTGGTAATTTATTTGTGACAACCATAATACTGCGCAATCTTTTTTATACTTGGGTATTTATGACAGTGTAATGAAAAGTATTGTTCATATCTCATACTATTTTGTCTTCTGGTTCTTGATCGAATTTACAAAAATTTTCATGTTTTTCTGGTAAAATACGATTTCAACCCAAAAAAGGCCACCTTTGGTACCAACTGTGAACTATACTATTCCTTGGTCAAGTACTTCAACTATTTTATTGACAAACCTAAATATAAAATTCAATGTACATCAATTCTTTTAATGGCATTCAAAACGGTTGTGTCTTGGAGAATGTAAAAACACTGAACTATATAGACAAATTAAAATAATAGACAAAGGAAGACACAAGAAAAGAACTAGATTTAAGGAATTTTATGAGGAAACAATCTTCTGCTCTACAGCTGAATATTGAAGAATGATGAAAAACAACTGACAATGGCCTCTTTCATTTTGAAAGACCTCATGGATTAAAATTAGATTATCGGATAATTGTGTGTTTCTTTTACAAAAATAGTTTTTCCAATAATAAGAGCGCCTCCTTAAATGTATAACATCACAGGCTAAAACAATGCTCAATAGAAATAAAATCTCCAGCACTAGCAAAATTGAGGAAGAATCAAGTGCACAGCAATGAAAATACAAATAAAAAATGCTTTGTAATAAGATGGTTTCAACTGCAACGACCCACCTCTACTGATCTGATCCCATTATAAACAAATCAGATTTCACCTTCAAATTCTTACCAATATTAAAGAAAAAGAATGACACATATCTATCTTTTTTTTAAATGGTAAAAAAATGTACAGAAATAAAAAAAAGTACAAAGTAGTATACTGTATCAATATATTCTGTATAAAATATAGGTTGTTGATTGGTTAATTAGGGCCATGCATTAAACATAATCTTCATTTAAGTCAAGACTTGCATCACAAGTTCATTGATATTATTTAAAAGCATATTAAATTGTTTTTAAACTATTTTAAATAATCTATTTTTCCTAATTCCATAACATTTTTAAACTGTATTACACAACTTACGCAGCTAAATTTCGCGTTGCTGCCTGTCTTCCTTGACACTTGTGGTCGGCAGTGTGGCGAGATGGCGAAGGCAGAAGTTGAGAGAACACTCATTACAGACTACTCGTACTATTTCCTTCCCCTTGCAGCCTTTCATGGAACATTTGTTGGTAAACACCTAAAAAAATTAAAAACATAGTGCTTGTAATACTTTGATTATTTCTTCTAATACAAAAATTTATGTCGAGTATTTTCTACTTTATTGAATTATCCATTACATAAGACATTTGTTCCTCCACTTTTGGACACTTAAATTTTGTTTCCTTTTTGGGATTTTCTAGTAACTTTATCCTTATGTAATTTCTTTATGTAAGGGAAACATGGGAGAAGAAACTTTTTTGAAAATATTTATAAATGTAATACATTACTGCTGAAAGTACAGAAATTATACATTATTAAACATCTCACTGACCTTCCGTTTGTTCTTGGCTGGGTCGGACTGGCAATCTGTGTCAATGTGGGCCCCCACAGCAATGTCTGGAGGCTCTCCACGACGAAACTGGGATTGGCTTATTGCAGAGGGGACAGACAGGAACCTGCACATCCTTCTTGTAGGCAGAGGCACAGTTGTGCCCCATATAACTCATGTGTTCGTGACTACATTCAAACATTATAAGAAAGTTGTTCCCATTCTTCCCAACAAGATGAAATAATGAGAAAAAGAACAAAGGAAAAAATAGAATAACAACCGATCTGGAAATATCGGCCACACGTGCACAATAACAACTTCATATATTTCTACAGATGTATATTTATTCAACCTTTGTTCAAGCCTTTAAACTATTACCTACACAATATTTCAGAAGGTGGTAAATTATAAAACGTAGAGATAGCATGGATTCTGTTATATTGTTAAACCTACCAATATATACAACATCCACCAAATGTTTTGTATCAAAACCTTCCTGTCAGATATTTCCTAATCAGATTTTTTTTGTACTTTTTCTTTTGTTCTTTTCTTATTGTTTCATATATATCCTATTCATATATAGATCAAGAACAGTTTGAAAGAAAACCATAATTATTTGTAAAATATTTCGTTGTGTTAATAACTTTTTTAAGTAAACAATTTGAACACTGTATGAAAATAAAACAAACAAGAAACTCCTTATTACAAGTTTTTATATTTAAACAAATAAATGTATATTTGATTCTTTTGAAACTTAGATGGTTTAAAAAACATTTTTTCTTAGAGCTGAAACTGTACTCTTGGTGGGGTACATTTGAACAACATGTAAGAATACAACAAATGTAATTTTTAGTCTATATATATAATTTATTACTATCTAAACAGCTGTTTGCCGCATTATAGAAAGTGTAAAAATTGCCATTCTTATAGCAATATTTAACATAACTATTTAAAAAGTAGAATATTTTAACATAATTAAATATACCTCCCTGTTTATACTTTCAAATGAAATTAACAGCAAGATATCAATGAGTCAGCACAATGTGCTATGAACTTTAAACAAGTTTATTTTGAAGTTCATGCTATGTCAATTAAGGTAGGTGATAAGTAAAACAAAGTTGTCTCATTGGTACCTGATGCATGTATCACTGACAAGCCCCTAACATCCCAATGAAACCTCCCATGACCAGACTCCCATCCAAAATGCAGTTTGTTCCTTCTATTCAGTTTCATAGGCTACTCTGCTTCACAAGCCATGGCTCATAAGTGCAATCACAAATTGCCTTCACAGCTACTTTACTTTTGGATGTTATTGATATCTATCCACATTAATAGTTTTGGTATATAACCACCATGCACATTTTTCAACTGCTTTTACATTTGCTTGGAAGAAAGTGGCATATAGTGGAGTCCCGCTAATCCGAACACGTGTAATCCGAACGTCGGTTAACCCGAACAGGTCCAGGAGGAATTATTTATAACGATAATGAACAGTTATAGGAACTAATTACATAAAAAATGAAAATGGGTGCATCATTTCGTACATAAACAAAGAAAACTTTAATTAAATAGACATACAGTATTTTATTAAGACAAATTGTGTACGGTACAGTACATAAATAATGAAGTTAAATACAGTACCAAATTGAAAACTTATAGGTTAAGTATGAGTTAAATTACTGTATTAAGAAGTGGAAATCAAACGAACATTGGACGTACAGTACTGATATTATTATTGAGTACAATATTAATTGTTAAAAGACATAAATTCAGTTATTGTCTTCTGTCGCATTGAAGGGAGTCTATTGGATGACGCGTAGTTTCGTGCAACTATTGAACGCGTGGGACCCGTACAATATCCAGTACGCTCACATTGCTTAACAATAGAACTCTCACACTAAATACGGTAAATGTGCTTAGTATTCGCAAAACACGTTTATTTGTCAAGAAATACAATGCAACAGTCAGAAAACATATTTTAATAAACAATGTTGATAATTCTATAACAAAATAGACCCATTCTCAAATTTAAAACCGTGTATTTTTCTGTAATTCTGGCTAATCCGAACAATCACATAATCCGAATAGGGCTCGATCCCAATTAGGTCGGATTAACGGGACTCTACTGTATTTTGCAAGAGCAACGTAATTGTAACTCCCTTGACATACTGTCAATAAATCGGAAGAAGAAAGCCAGGCTGTCTTCTTTAACCAGGATGTATTATTATGTTACATTTACCTTTGACATCTTGAGTATTAGACACGATCTGTGTTAGTAAGTATTTTGCATACAATTAGCATAATACTTTAGCATTGCTGGTGACCACTCAAAATACACTAAGGTTCTCCATAAAAACTAAGGATGGACAAAAAACTCACCAACTGTCCAGTTTACGTTTGATCGTTAAACCTTGCAACTTTACAAAAACTTTGTTTATTCTCTCAGAAATTTCTAACCTTGCCACTTGGACGCTTAACTTCGGCATCTGACTGTCAGTGTAGTGTACTAAAATGTTTCTTCAGAAAAGTGGAGTTCCTGCTACACAGATATTTAAAGACTTCTCAAAGGAATATATGTATAGTTTAACAAAAACATTTAAATAATGACCTCCTTTAACGTTTCAATATGACTCCTTATATTGGTTCTCTCCTTCACCTTCTTGTTCTCCAACACTTCTTATAAATTTTTTATAAATACAATGTTTTTATTGATTGTATCATTATAATTATTAAGTTACTCTAATTAAATTTTTTTTTAATTTGACATCACGTTGATGAACAACAATTAAGTTAATGGGTACTTTGGGATTATACCGACCACACCAGTATGAAGAACACAAAAAATATAAATTTATAGAAACAAAACATGATAGAACGAAAAAAACAACTCTTTAATTACAAACTTACAAGCATTTCCAGGTATTGTTGTCGCTGTTATCTTATATTTCTCGAGAATCCCGATTACGGCAGGCCGCGCGGCATCACATGATTTGCACGGTACATTAATTGCCTTTCCATTACAATTCAATTTATATTTCTGATCAGACCCTCTAGAATTTGATATTTTACTGATATAGGTAGGCCTACTATCTCGAGGGATATTTTTCTTTCGTTGAAATCAGCGCGGGCTTCGGCAGCACCTTCGGCTGGAGGCACTCGAAGAATTTTCGGGTGGCGGAGTGTGATCAAGAATAAAAACAAGTTTTGAGTGTTTTTTTTCAATAAAGAGTTTAGTTTTAGTTTGGTAATGTTTGTTTTTGTTGAATTTTTGTGTTTGGAGAAATGTAGAGGTAAAACACGGAAGTACAACAAAGCGACGCACCAGCTGAACGGGCGGCGAGACCGACCTTTGACCTCTGTCTGACGATGGGGAGGGGTTTGCGATAAGACAATTCCTGTTTTATATTGACGAAATATTGTTCTACGCTAATCTAGTAATCAGTAGAAGCAAAATACCAAATAACAATTCATGTCTGGGTGTGGTCGGTATAATCCCAAAGTATGAGTTAAGAGTTTCAAACGTTTTTGTTCAAGTGATACTGTAAATTGCTAGGACCCTAATGTGTTGGTAATTAAATTGGCTAAGGTAATCATGATTCTTATGAGTAACAACTCAGACTTACCAAAATATTTTCTCACATGCATCACATTTTACAGGAAGAAAATCTGAAACATACAATAGGCTAATTGAGTTTAAATCTTCCTCAAAGCATAGTAATTACATTTGTCTAAAAGAAATAAAGTATTTAAAATGTAGAATGTAATCTGACAAAATAATATTTTAATACAGTAACTCTCTTAGTAGTTTGACAGATATACATCCAATGTACCACCGGTTTACCAAAAATGTCGGACAATAAGTGGGGTTGTAATCATTTTAATAATTATTTTATTTAATAGTAATGTATGTACACTAATGTGATAAATTTAAAAAATTTACAGAATGTAGCCTCTGTTTTTTACATTTTTAACAGTATAGATTTTATATTATTGCATTGCTATTATCTTCCAAATGTATTTTAGTATATTACTTTAATAAATCTAACAAATTATTGACAGTTAAAAAATCATTGACTAAACAAAATCAGAACTTGTCAGATAGTGTTGAGACCTTGGTTAGTGTATAGCCCTCCATACACTATCCAACTCCGACCGACAAAAACCGTACCAGGTTAGCCTGAAATTAGAACACAAAATGCACTATGCTCTATGGATTATCGAACTTGGTCTGGCGCACAAAGCTCTTAACACGGTATGTATGCATTTTGCACTGTTTACAGCGAAGGTAATATACCAGAGGTTAGGCTAACTCTGTGTTGTGAGGTTCGTTTTATCACCACACACTATCAAACCCAAACCCAAACCTGTCCCACCATCCGACCAAGGATGATGAAACAAGTCAGATAGTGTATAGGACAGTCAGCAGACTGGTTAACACTGCCGACGTGAAACTGGCCATAGATTCCATCCATAAAAAGAACGAGTACCAGGAACTAGTTCCTACATGAATCCTAACCTAGTTCATCAACTCAAACCATACAAAATATATATTTAATTAATAACGTGAAGATAAATACTATAAATAAAGATTTTAAATGAACAAACACTACTTTTATGATAATAATCTCCTTTTATAGCGGCAATTTTCAAGACTATACTCAATTAAAAGGCAAGTTTTGAGAAACCCTATAAAAGGTCCCATACCTTAAAAACGTACGAGCCAATTTTGATAAAGCTTTCTATACACATTCACTACATGGTCTACTATACTAAAATACAAGCCTCATTCATAGGCCGCGCCTATTTTCAGAGCCACACCTATTTTACAGTCTATGTGCTGTCCAAAAACCAACCTATGGATGGCCATTACCTAAAAAACGTACAAGTCAATTTTGATAAAACTTTCTGTACACATTCACTACATGGTCTACTATACTAAAATACAAGCCTCATTCTTAGGCCGCGGCTATTTTCGGAAACCACATTGATTTTACAGGCCAAGCGCTGGCAATAAAACCAATCTATGGATGGCCATACCTCAAAAACGTTACGAGCCAATTTTGATAAAACTTTCTGTACACATTCACTACACGGTCTACTATGCTAAAATACAAGGCTCATTCTTAGGCCGAGCCTATTTTCGGAGCCACACCTATTTTACAGTCTACTGTATGTGCTGTCAAAAACCAACCTATGGATGGCCCATACCTAAAAAAACGTACAAGTCAATTTTGATAAAACTTTCTGTACACATTCACTACATGGTCTACTATACTAAAATACAAGCCTCATTCTTAGGCCGCGGCTATTTTCGGAACCACATTGATTTTACAGGCCAAGCGCTGACAAAAAACCAATCTATGGATGGCCATGCCTCAAAAACGTACCAGCCAATTTTGATAAAACTTTCTGTACCACATTCACTACATGGTCTACTATACTAAAATACAAGCCTCATTCTTAGGCCGCGCCTATTTTCGGAACCACATCGATTTTTACAGGCCAAGTGCTAACAAAAACCAAATCTATGGATGGCCCATACGACACCTCAAAAAACGCGTACAAGCCAATTTTGATAAAACTTTCTATACACATTCAACATGGTCTTACTATACTAAAATACAAGCCTCATTCTTAGGCCGCGCCTGTTTTCGGAGCCACACCTATTTTACAGTCTATGTGCTGACAATAACCAATCTTTGGATGGAATCGGTTGTACAGGTTATGTGCTACAAAAATCAAATCTATCAAAATCAACTCACGTGGAAATGTTAGAGCCTATCACGGTTAATCCTCGCATACATATTGTAGCCACTTTACAGAAGATCGCGTGCATTAACCGTTATATCTGCAGTAATGATGACTATGCTGGTTGAGCTTTTTATTCGAAAGAACGGAAGGAGACCTGGATTGGAGATGGGTAATATGTAACGTATTAGTGTCGGTAACAACTTTATTCAGTAGTTATCTGTTACCAGAATAACGTTACCATTAACACCCTGTTATTTTAGTAACGGGAGAGCGGAATGCTTTGGCGTTCTCATTACATCTTTCTGGCATTAGGCTAGTAATCTGGTTAGTGAGTAAAAGCCGATGCTATAACAAAATTAAATAAAACAAACCCGATGGGTTTATTAAAATAAAACAATACTGAGAGTAGGTCAGCTGGTAACTTGTCAGTACGGTAATAGTTTACTGGACTTAATCCCAAGTAACCACGTTATTTTGGTAATAGATTATTGACAAATAATGGTATTCCTCATCTCTAACCTGGATTTTTAACTGTAACCAAGCCTGGAAACCGCCAACAATATGAAAAAACATTACGTCTTCATCTTGCGGACGGGAACAGGCATATTGTCAATAAAGCATAAAAGTCTTTATTAACCCTTTGAGTGTCACAGGTATTTTCCCAAGGCATATGCATTAAAGTGCCAGTTTGTCTTTGGCATATTTGTAAGCATTTGGGAAAAAAAGCTGTTTGGGTAAAATAACTATCCAACAGATTTTCATCGCAGCCCATTATTTTTAGACGAGTTTTTCCTTATCAAGGACCAAAATAAACTTCATTGTAAGTTCCTTCTTCCACAATTAATCGAAAAAATACTCGATACTTCCTATCGCCAAATTGTCTCCAAATAGACACACGAATGACCTGACATTTTTCAAATAATAAAAACGTTGTTTTTTTTAGTTTTTGTTTTCATTGACTGTCTAATAGCTTTTTAATTCCAAAATTAATAAGTATCCAAACACTTTTTACCTGTAAATCAAATTTTAAAGATCATTGTCATCTGATTGTAAGAACAATTACAAACACCCTTAATTATGTGACTAAAATTATTAAGAGTATATAATTGTAATGAGGTTTAACAATGTTCTTACACGATATAAAACTGAATGTCATTTTAGTACAGCTAGTTAAAAAAAATGGGTAATAGGATTATTATTGTAATTTAGGAGAGAAAACAAGAAGAACCTCCATTTTATACCAAATGTTTAGATCCTGTTCAGAATTTTACTACAGTTTTCTACATTTAGTTTTATTATAGCCTATATTTATATTTATTTTATATATCTTAATGTTCAAACTCATTTCTTTTCTCTAATTTAATAATGCTCAATTGTAACAATTATACATTTGATCACTTAAAATCACCAATATCTTTATGAATTGGTATCTCTCTAAATTGTACACATTTATACAGTAAAATGTAAATATTACAGCTTCAACACTCTCACGTCGATTATATGTATTAATTCTTTATGTGTGCAATGTTATTATTTATAATATTATTATTACAAAGGTTTAACATTTAAGTATATCCATTATTTTTTAATTTCGTTACTCAATTTAATAAATTTTTGTAATTAATGTAACCATTTCTATTAATATGAAACATGTGACTAATTTAGTATTTTACATATGTTGATATTATTTTTTAGATAAAATATTTCTTAAGCATAGGACAGCAACAATACAAATATACACAAACTGTTATGTAGAATGAGCTTTCAATAATAAGAATGGCCTGTGATTTTTATAAATTACAGTTCCTAGTTCAAATGCTGTGATCTAGTTTTTACAAACATTAATTTTAGAATATCCTTTTATGTAATAGACATTGAATAGGCTATTTAAAACTAATTTTAAAGTGTTTTTAAATCAACGCTCCCTTATAACCACCAATGACTTCACGCAATACACACAGCCTTTGACATTTTAGTAAATATACCTAGCTAGCATCCACTGGAGATGCATTTTGTGGTAGGACATGTTAAAATCATAGAATACCCTACTATATATATCTTTGGTTCAGAGTTTTAATCTTACAGTAATTACATGTTTTGTATAATTAAATTTAAAACTTAGAACATTGTTATTGACAGTTTAGTCATGACACAGTTTTTTGTAATACATTTAATGCGGTTTCCTTCCTAGATGGTTGGAACACACAACCATGTTTCAGATTTTATTTTTCTCATAGATAATAGATACATTATCAAAGACAGAATACTATACTGAGACTTACAATTGCAAGCCCTTACATTTGGCTGTATTAGTTATTAATTCATGGAGAGAGGTTCTCGGTTAATAATTGTAGTACTAGTGCTATTGCAAGAAACTAAACCTTATATGCTTATATGAAGTTTAAACAGTATATTTCAGGTGCAAGTGTATTGAACAACAGTTATTAGCTTCAATCCAGCCTTGCAATGATTAGTCTTGTACTAAAATTTAATATGTCATTGACTGTTGCCAAAAATAGTCTCGTTTAAATCATGTGAGAACTGGAAGAATCCCGTGCGTAGTTGCTAGGTAACAAATAGTTATTATCCCGTCTAGTGACGTTGGATGTGGTCAATATGCGGGTACAAAACATCACGGACCGTTCACTATAAGATTTTCAAAACTTAAAACTTCAAAAATGTACAGAGATGTGAGAGTCAAAACATTGTTATTTATGAAAAATGGTTTACATGACTGCTTTAAGTGTCGGGTTAGTAAACTTATTAATCATTCTTATCTACACTTTTGATTTTGAAATACTTGTACTGCATTGGTAGTTCGTAGAGATGGGCTAAATCAGTGCATACATGTAAACCGTTACCTCTGGTACCGTTTACTCGGCGATACTGAGTACAAATACTGGATACTGAAACCGGTATTTCCCTTACTGTACACGTTTTAAATACTAGAATTCTAAATCAGTATTTCATATATGTAACGTTTTTTAAAAACTAGAAGACTTTAAATCAGTATTTGTAACGCTTAAAATACTGAGCTATATTCCCTAATAAACACAGTTTTGTAAATGCTTTGATGTAATTAATAGTATTCAAAAGTACAACTCAATTATGCAAAAAATGTATAAGTATAGGTAATTAATTATTATTGTAATATTTAAAATATTTGTAACCTTGTAACCATACAGGAGTACTAGATAAAAAGTATTTGCCATCAGTATTTTTGGTTCTCAATAACCGTTTACAGATACTGGAGAAAAGTAACCGTTACAAAGTACTGATTACTGAAATACCGTCTCACCGCGCTAGTGGTTCGGCAGCTCCATGTATCAGTGAACTGTCCCTGACATAGGTATAATAATTCTATTTATTCTGCACGTGCAATATATTATAATTAACACTGAGAGAAGACAACGTATCGAACAGTTATTAGTTGTTTAGTGTAGTGTAAAAAATGTTCACCTAGAAGGATTTTTTTATCTTACAGTTTACTTCAAATGAATGTAAGTATACTTAATAACAATCTCCCATTCAAACTTGTTTAAAGTGGAAGTAAGTGAATAGTATTTAAATGTATAGAAAGTGTTATCAACATCGGCTCGTACGTTTTTGAGGTATGGCCATCCATAGATTGGTCTTTCACAGCACATAGATTGTAAAATAGGTGGGGCTCCGATAATAGACGCGGCCTAAGAATGAGGCTTGTATTTTTAGTATAGTAGACCATGTAGTGAATGTGTACAGAAAGTTTTATCAAAATTGGCTCGTACGTTTTTGAGATATAAACCATCCATAGATTGGTTTTTGTCAGCACTTGGCCTATGAAGTTTAATGTGGCTCCGGAAATAGGCGCGGCCTAAGAATGAGGCTTATATTTTTAGTATAGTAGACCATGTAGTGAATGTGTACAGAAAGTTTTTATCAAAATTGGCTTGTACGTTTTTGAGGTACGGCTGTGTATGTTTTTCTAGAATGTGACACGTAAAGTCTATATCTCCGAAAAAGGAGCGGCCTAAGAATGAAGTCTGTATTGCAGTTACAGTAGTCCAAGTACTGAATGTATTTAGAATGTTTTATCAAAATTAGCTCGTACGTTTTTGATGGTACTTCTATCCATAGATTTTGTCTTTCAGTGTCTTACAATAGACCATGTATTCAAAGTAATGTATTAAGTATAAATCTATAGATATTTTTGTATTTGTTCTTTTTGTTTTGTAAATTATAAAATTTAAGTTATTTAATAATATAAATTTAATCCTAAAAACTGGTTGAACTGGTTCAGGAACTAGGTTAGTTTGTAGTTCAGGAACTTGGTCAGGAATAGTTCATGAACCAGGTTAGGATTCAAGTGAGCGGATTAGTTCTTTTTATGGATGGAATCTATGGCCAGTTTCACACTGCTGTTAACACTGCCTTCTCCTTCTACCCGTGATGGTTCAGTCCTGCATTGCTGGATCAGAGGGATCATGGGTCAATTTGGTAATTATCATATTAACGGCCGGGGCGGAAAAAATACGAGTTTTGCGTTAAAAACTTATTGGAATCGTCATATAGAACAAAAAAAGTATCATAGGTTTGGATGGGGTGGAAATGAGAAAATAACAAAGTTCAAGAAAAAAAATGAAAAATTAAATAACTTTTCAGTAATATCTCCATGTTCTACATCCACGTCTAGCGTCACGTGACCTTTTGTGGCCAATGATTGAACCTCGTGATGACGTCATCGGTCTGCGCCGCCATCTTTGCAAACGTAAATGAAAAATAATACAGAAATGAGCAGAATTTGTATCAAAATAAATAATGTTTTTTCTTAATTTCGAGAAAAAAATTAATTACGAGTGCCTCCGGCCATCAGCGCGGGCTTCGGCAGCACCAAGGTGCTGCCGAAGCCCGCGCTGATGTCAATAAAAGAAAAACATCCCCTCGAGATAGTACTTATCAGTAAAATATAAAATACTAGAGGGGCTGATCAAAAATATAAATTGAAATGTAATGCAAAGGCAATTATGTAAAGTTAAAAAACTAAATAAATCATGAAAAACTCAAATATATAGCTGGATCAGAGAACACATACCATTAGTGTGTTTGGCGGATACAGCTGAGCAGCAGCAACAAAAAAGTAGTCTATCACAACGAAACGACAAAGTCTCCCGGTTTAAAAACACCACTCGACCGCACGACGAACACATAACACTCATTTTTAAAAATTCCATATTCAATTAAAAAAGATATAATTTTCATTTCGGTTAAAACGTAAACTCTTTACGTGCCCTACGAAACACTCCGACACACACAATTCACTAGGGTTGGTTTGAACTAGTGGATGGTTGATTCATCATTGTAAACGCACTCACTCAAATCCGACCTACTGAACACGATATCTTGTGTAGAACTGACCCATGCCCCGGAAGAACTCAGATAACAGGTACGTTATCCGGCTGCTATCAGTCCCGGCCGCAGATAATATTCAAGTAAACAGATTATCCAGACACAGCACATAAACTGAACATTAAAACATTAGGAACTTAACCACTTATCAATATACCCCCTAAAATCATGTTATTTGTCATTTGCACCCCATAGTACTATATATATTTTTTGTTCAGGAGGGTGAGCAGAATACGTTGGTAACGTCAAATTCGTGATTTGTCGCCCCGGCGTTTAATCTTACTGGTACGGTCAATTTAAATCCTGTTGCCAGTTAATGAAGTTGCTTTTATAAAAAATTTTGTTTTAGATAGTAATAGTAATTTACTCTTTAATCCATTCACTTGCTGCATAATGCTTTATGATATAAAATATTTACTAAAAAAATTTCCAAATACGGATTAATTATTTTGGAACCATTAACTTAAATAATCTATATCAACAGCTGTAAACACTTTCAAATAATACACGTAAAGGTAATATTTCAATTCTAGATAAGTAACATTTGATTATTAAAAATGGCAGTCAATTTTTAGAAAACTACACAACGTTGCTTTGAAAGATAAGACAATATGTGTTTCGTGGCTTCAACATGTTGGACTTCGTACCAAAAAACCCATTATGGTGAAATTTGTGGGAAAGAAACAACTGTAACTGTGAAAGGAGCAAATATGGTTGTCTTCAGTTTTCCTAACTTTGGTTATAATAATTTGTTTGATCACTATAAATATTAAATTCATATTTTAATTTAAAACATATGATTGCTATTGAGGACTATAGATACTTTGGTATTTATTTACAATACCGTGACCATGAAAAATGGGACTTTTTTTTTCATGGGTTGGGGCATTTATAGCCAAGTATTATTATCACAGGTGCATATAAACTGGGGGGAAAGTATATCAATTGTATTATATTGATGCCTTTCGGCCATTATTGCATTAAGAATGGAAAATAACCGACAAAATTTTGTCGAAACAACACTTGGAGTGTTAAGGATCAGGGGCATCACGTGATCTTGGGAATTTCGACTTTTGCAAGCTCGAGTTAATTGTTTTTTTTTTCTAAAAGAGCAAGCAGTGCGCAGCACTGCGCAGCGGGCAGGCATCGTTGACAGGATTAACGTCATCATTTCAGTAAAATTGCCAGAGGTACTGTCAAAAACAGAGTTTTCAGAGGATTTCAAAAAAATCGTAACTCCTTTGATTTTCGTTGCCGACGAATTTTTTCTTCCACTATTGTTTTCAGGAAAAATTGTAGTTTTCAGGGAAAAAAAATTAACATACCTTTCCATGGTCACGATTTTGTAAACTGATACCGATACTTTTATATCAATTTATAGTCTTAGGATTTGAGATGGCGAATATTAGGTATCGATGATTACATTCTTCGATATAAAATAACCGGGTTCCGCTTATCTGTTATACCCTACCCCTAACAGGGTTAAAAGGTTCTATCAAAGATTGGGTGACTTACAATTAATTATTGTTTGTGTTTGGTGATAATGAGGTTGCTTTCTGAACTCCTCCCGTTTCTATGTCATATTTATGAATTATAATTTTCTGATTCTGTGGTTCCCAACAAGAGAAAATTATTACCTCAGTTTAGGTATTTATTGGCTATATAGGTAAGAAGTCTAGATAAAATGGGCCTGTTTTATGAATTTTAGAAATACAACAAACTTATAACACTGATTAAAAACCTAAATATCTATTTCAGAGTAGTCTCTGCTGTTTTTTATAACTTACCTAATTTAATTTCTGACAAGCTGATTCTGCACACTGTTTACCTAAATGAGGAAACTCCATTTCACTGATTTTAAAAATATAAGCAAGTATTCAATATTATTGCGTTTTACACTACTATTGTGTTGAATGACGACACAACTTCAACACACAAGGAAATGCCCCTTACTAGTTGGCAATGAAAAGGTTTGGTGGGTCACGCTTATATATAGGCTAGGTCAATGCAAGTTACTAAATGGACTTGCCAATTCTGAAAGAACGAATCAATCTCTAGAACCTTCTTGGCCATGCAAGAGTATCAAAGCTTTACGCGAGACACATGAAAGGTATAATCATGTTTAATGTTGTACAGCATCACATCAATTTTGCGTATTAACCATAAAATCCACAAAGTAACGTTCAAGTAATAACATAACCTTCAAACGATTTCGATGCTCAAGCTCAATCATCTCATCTAAGTCATCTTAACCTGAATTCCTCATTCCTCATCTTCACATAAACAGCTGTATATTTGTATAATCTAAGCCATCGTTGGAACAAAGATGACCATTGCTAAACATGTGTTTATATCCACTTTATATTTCGCCCCACTTTTGGGAAAAAATCATCTTATTTTACACGATTTTAGTGAAGTTCATAGAGTGAGAAACTATCAGTCAGTACTCAGTATTTTTAAGTATTTTCTTTTTAACGCTTGTCCATGAATATGCATTGCGAATATGGATGCTGCAAATAAAAATTTTTATTTTGGATTAGTAGTATCAAATCATGGAAAAGAGAAAAGTTCTCGCTAACTGACATTTAATTACGATTGTCTTTATTACATAGTTAGAAAATCTCCCGTTAATATAAGGATGCAGAGAAGTGGATTTATATTTTTAATTTAAACGGATTGTCAAATGACTGACTGAATGGATTTTATATTTAAAATAATGTAATGTCCACATTTCACATATTAAATTAGTAATGTGCAATTGCTCAGTTTAGAAACAAACGTATTTTTTATTATTGATTTTGTTTTGTGAGGTTACATTTGATTTAGAAATATAGGATTTTAATTTTGGATTCGTAGTATTCAACTCTTTGCGAAAGAGAAAAGCTCTTGCCAACTGACATTTAATTACCAATGTCTTTATTACATAGTTAAAAAAAATTTTCATTAATATCAGGATGCAGAGAAGTGGATTGATATGCCAAAATAATGTGTTACAAAAGGAGCGTCAGCAAAGATTGGCGGTGGTTTAATTTTGGCTTGTGCTAACGAGCATATTGAATATTGATAAGAGAAGTTTTACCCCAAGGAACTTTTACTTTAAATCAAGAGGAGGAATTGAATAATGTAGGGATAAGATAGCGTGACCAATAGTAAAATCAGCACAGAGATTAGTTTATATTAGCAAATTTTAACAATGTTGTATTCTTGTTGTTTGATTTTCGTGTTAACAGTATAATCTCCAATTATATATTAAAGCACAAGGAAGTAGGAACCTTCGACATACATTGTCCCTATTCATGGGGTGACACTTGCTAAAGCCTCCGAACAAAAGACGACTAGCTCCAAGAAAAACTTTCAGTGCTTCCAGTGTCTATTAGATGCACTTGGAGAGTTGCCATTTAATTGCTATTTTAACAATAGCTATTCTTGGAGGTGGGGGGGGATGCTGCTGTAACCGAAGCCAAACACCAGTTACAGGTTAACCAGTCTAAAAGGTTTCACCTTTTTTACCCGCAATGGTTCGGTGACGATTAGCAAAAAGATTAAACTCTAAGCACTTTACCCCCCCCCCCCCACCCCCCCCCCCCCCCACCCCCCCCCCCCCCCACCCCCCCCCCCCCCCACCCCCCCCCCCCCCCACCCCCCCCCCCCCCCACCCCCCACCACTAATTATTTGATGTCATAACCTGGTTGAATTGGAAAATCGTATTAATTACAAGTAACAAGTTGATGGGCACAAAAATGAGCAAATATCTTGTTATACTTTTGTTTTTTGATCGCATCGACATAATCTCAACCGAGAGAGTTCAGCATCGAGAGTATGTATGAAGAATACATGGACAATTTTGGCCACGATAGATAATTTCATAGAACAACACTCTGTAAACTTGTCTTTACGTGGTGATGTATATTCATTTCTAATACTATCCAAAACGAAAAAACGCTACTGCTGAATATGTTCAACCCAGTGTAGTCCTAATGAAATTCTATTCAAATTATGAAGCCACTTTGTTTACAATCAACCTAAAGTTGTTTGCACGTGTTTTATGATATTTTTACCCAAGGGGACAACAACAATAGGCGAAGCGCAGATAATTGAAATTTACCGATGAGTTACCAGTTTGTTACAACCCGGTAAAAACTATTAATTGTGGAATTGTCAAGAAAACTGGACCTTACGAAATTTCTTTCTACTAAATAGCACTTGCGTACTCGTAAAACGGCTATTATACTTAACCTAACCAATTAAATTTAATACCTAAAGAACACTTCTGTCACAGCAAAGGTACGGTCGATTTAACCCTGCCACATTGAATTTCTTTTTTTTTTTTTTTTTTTTAAGAGAAACGAACCTTAGATATTTAGGTTGTGTTTAAATATAGGTTTTTCAATAACCCATTGATGGATATTGTTTATAGTTTATTTTTACTTGCAAACTAGATTCGTATTCCATCGTAAACAAAATTATTTATTTATCAATTTAATGTTTAATTTCCCTAATAATTAATATAAGGAAAATTATCATTAAATAATCAATATTTCGGTACTGTGCAATAATGTTGATTGGTATCCCAGTAGGTAATGATTGCACTACTTGTAATAATCATCTCCTCTTTCCATTACCCTTATTTAAAAACTAAACAAGTCGTTTTACTAAAGGTTGGTTTTTAGTTACAATACAGTATTATTTTCAGAAATGTATGAATAAATTTCACAGTTGTTTTAGGCAATCTCTCCATGTTTCTATATAATAAATTTTAACGATTAGTTTTACAAAACCCGGTCCTATTTTAGCACACATTTACAACTTATAATGTGTATAATAACTTTCCGAACTTCCAGACTCCGTATGTTTAACTAAGGTCCCATGTTAATCCCATTGAAGACCAATTTAATAGGAAAGACATTAGAAGCATTACCTAGTAAGGATTATGTGATATAGATTAGGAAAGACATTATTGAGTTTACGTGACGATTAGCTGTTAAATTGATTACGTTGAAGTAAGCTGTTTCCAAGCAAATAAGAGTTTGGAATAATATCAGAAAGCGGATGCATCATATTCAGGGACACTCCTGACACATGTTTTGGGAATTCTGAACTCTTCTTGCTGCATTTTTGCATATCGTTTAAAAAAGATCCCATAAATAGAACCAACCACTACAGATCTCTCCTCTTTTAAACGATCCAAACATCTCAGCTACAATTCCAGCAGTTACGGCATATCTCGAAAAAATATATGAGTGGACAGACTTTCAAGGAGGTAAATGTAAAGAACACCAGGTACACGTATCAAACCCTATTGTTCGGAAGGATGGACATGACAAGGAGGAGCTCTTCTTTAATTTATTTTCTGACAGTCACTTTTTCTCGATAAGTAGGTAAATTTAGTAGCTTTCTTGAAGGTAGTCATTATATCGGATAAATATAGGTGGGACACTTATTAAGTTTAGAACATTTTTCCATTTAATAAGGAAAAAGATCTCAAAATGTATTTAAAAGGCATGAGTTTTCAAGGGCAGTTCTTTCAATGATGTCAGGGAATAAGTGGAAATGGTTATTTGTTTCTTAAATATACTATGAAGATATCTGGAAGAAGCTATAATCGTATGTGTAGGAATCGTACAAACCTTTTTTAATTCATTATTATACTGGTGGGAATATTGAAGTAAATAGGTTTTTATTATTCAAAACAAAATTATTTATATATTTAACATATTGGTGAGGCCTATAAAAAATACGTATGTGAACTTATGAACTGTCGCATGTCAGATAGGCCCATATGATATTAAATAATAAAAAGAAACATATATTCCCGGGAGGAAAAAAATTAAATCGTATCAGCCCACTGAGTGATAGACTTCAATGACCGTTTCAGCATTAAATCTCATGGCTGGGAACATTACACCATCATAGAATTATATTTCTTGTCTATGTAGACATAGAAGTTTTCAAATTTTTAAATTCTTCTGCAGACCGAATATTTAATGAGGATATCTTATGCACATGATTACATTCAGAATTTTTGTTTTAAGTTCAATTGGAGTTAGGTTTCTTAGGTCGTGTTTAAAATAACAAATTTTCGGTGAGGCAAGGAGAATACTAACAACGCAATAGTGCGTATAAATCAAACCTTGTCACCTATGTACTTTTAACATTGACTTTCAGTCTATAATTTGCCTTTTTCGCTTCATGAATCATCGACATATGCTAAAAATCTTTATTATACTCCACATACAGTTGTACTCAGTTTGATTTCGAATTTATTTATTCTGATATTTTCTCGTTGCCATCATGGTTACCATAAAACCAGTGTAAAACTACTGGCTAACGCTCAGACAAATACTACGGGACTGTATTCATCATCAGAGAGACAGAAATGAAAACGTTCAGCCCGGGGAGTGATATATTAAACTCAACCAATTAAGCGTATTTTTTAATATCCTCTTTTATTTTTTATTGTTTTGATTATAACATTTGGATTAATGAAACAAACAACATTGAACACAACACAACGGTCAGTGTTATAAATATTACATTCAGGTTTGCAGGTTCTAGTTTAATATACGTTTACTGATTTTTATAAAGCAACTATAATCTTTGAAAAATTACTTACTGTTGTTAATTTTATGCAGCGATAGCAAAAATCGTACTCTTCTGTTACGGAGATTTCCTGATATATATCCTTGTGATGCCTTGATACGGTATAGTGCTCGGCTATAATCTATTTTCCCGTACCTTGATGTTTCATGTGCATAAGAACACGAAACCTGTTATTGTCACAACACATTTGTCATAAATGTATGATATCCGTGTTGAGTGAAATATAGTAATGAATAAATTCATAGAATATACCTTAAGTTCAACAGAATAGAGGCTTGTTTTTGGAAAACTTACTTTCCAGGAATGATTACTATTGGCCCAAAACAACAACACTATAAAAATAGGTGCCTCCAAAATATAAAGAAAATGAACAGATAACAGTAATTGTAAATTGACAATAAGTTGTAATCTACTAAGCAAATAAATACCTCCAGAATTTGTAATACACAAATGGGTTTTATTACACATGTAGATATTACTTTGCGTTATATCAATTTTCAGCGCCGCAATAACGAGCTTTACTATAGTAATACTTTGCGTACGTAAAATTAAATATATTTTAAATAGTTCACTCTATTAGATTCGTAGAGTTAACTCTCATACCTGGAAAATAAGGTTTCCAAAAACAAGCCTCTAATATTATGAACTTAAGGTATGTTCTGTAAATGAATTTATTGATTACTATATTTCATTCAATATAGATGTCATACATTTATGTCAAGTGTACTGTGACAATAAAAGGTTTGAATTTGTAAACAAATCTTGTGCCTAAAGGCACAAGAAATGGCAAGATACGGAAAACTATATCGTGGCCGAACACAATACCGCATCCAAAACCAAACATTCAATAGAATTTGATAAAATAACAAAAGTACTGGCAAAAGATTTCCGTCCATTATCCAGGGATATAAAAGGAACCTTAGAAATAACAAAGAAAGATGATAATTTGAACAAAAAAATATAGAGCCACAAATGGTCGATAAAGTTGTCAGCTTGCGATTAAAGAAGCCTAAATTCATCAGTTGGTTATAATTTTTTTTTTTTTTATTTTTTTTTTAATCATTAGTTGGTTTAAGTTTCAGCCAATTACGATAAAGCCTCTGCCCATCGCAACTCACCCTTTTAGAAAACAGCATGCTTAATCTTGGAAGGTTTATCATCGGGATTCACTGCACGAGAATCTCAGGTTTCCGTCTTAAAAACGGGTTTAGTTCGGCCATCACTCTTAAGGTTGTAGAACATTATTAACGCCATTTATAACACAGAACTACATGGAATTAAAATATACGGTTATTGGTATTTACAAAAAGTGCTTTGAGGGGTGGAACACAGGTAAAATGAAAACAACCAATAAAGGCTCCTTCTAATAAGTGAAATAAAAAAGATCGAATACATTAACTAACATGCAGGTGGATTAATCATGTTCTGACATTCTGTAATCATATAACTAGCAGTTTATATGAAGATCATCATGGACCCCAAAGTACAAAAATATATGTTTTTCAAATGTGTCCGCGGAGTATACTATTTCCCCAATAAGGCTGAACTATCGTACCACTAGCTTGCATACATAGCTTAAGTTGTACATGTCCCCTTTAGAACACGAAGAAATGATACAATATCGAATTCTAGGACTAGTTTTTCTTTGACCTCATTTTGGAAACATTTTGGGGAAGAACATTAGGCACAAAAATTCCCTTCTTTCGTACAAACACACTTACAATTAAAGGCAAGTATATTCTTTCTATTTTTAATGGAAAAATCTAACAGGACCAAATCTGACTAATAAACAACAGGTTCTCGCCTGGAAACCACGTCTTGTTTATAGTTCCAGGTCTCAAAAGTATGATTAACGGAAATGATAATAATTAATCTTTGGCAACGCCAGTTTGTTTATTCGAGCTCCTCCATTCCAATAATATTATATCCACACTATTTTTCCAAATAGTTTTTCTTGCAACAAATGAAGCAATCGGAAATAAATAAAATTTACCTGTTGTCATAGAAATTATGTAGACGTTATCTAAATTCGTGATACTTTAGTAACAATAAAAATGAACGGCAAATAAAATTATTGTAGATTATATCATAATCATGTTAAGGTTTATACCGCCTATTTCCTTTACTAAAAAAATGCGTTCAAATTCAAGGCCTGTTGCTTAGAAGGTATACAATTATTTGGGTTGCTACAAACCAAGGCAGCAACAATAACAACTGAACAACTCTCAACTGTGGACATGTTTGCCACTCCCGGCTTGTGGCAAACCATGACTATAAAGTGATCGTTGCTCGTCTATGTGTTGGACGGATGGTCTTTGAAAAAAAGTTACCCGTAGGGAATTGGTATGAAATGTGCTAAATAGTTGGTTATCCTATGCATGTTTTAACAACTATTACCGGTTTTTATATATTGTTATTTGACTTTAGTAATTTTAAACAGACGAGCCCATTTTGAAAACGGGACAAACAGAATTAATCTTAATTATTTTATATTTCAAAAAGGGCTTACTACCCAATAGGTTTAATCTCCAAGTTTGTTATAACTTTATCTTAACTGGGTCCAAAAAGGATATCATTTTTTTTTATAAAAAACACATACAAAACAGAATAAGACGGGGAAGAAAACTTAAGGATTTATTTTTTATGTTTGTATCTGTTTTTTTATTAAACTGTTCGAACATGTGGGTCGTGGTCGTACTGCTACCGTTATTCAGAATATCAGTTGACAATAATTATATTACTAGGCTTCTTCCTATTTACGACCATCTACACAATCTGTAAAATGATATGTAAAAATATTATCCAGTACCATTTTATGTAAGTGTACACTGAAGGAAAAGGAATAATAAAAAAAATATTTAATATTAATAATATATAAACATACATTATTTTGATTGTTATAAGATATTTTCAGACTAAATTAATGAAACATTAAAGGTACCCATAAAACACATAAATTTTATTTGAATAACTAATTCAAACGAGTTGTAACCAGAATGTATGGGGTTTGTGGAATGATTATAATGTATAATATCCTTAAATAGATTATATATGAAATCGGTTTTACTCGGTTGCTCCCTCTGTGTTCTAAAATAAGGACACAAAACTTATTGTACGAAGCGGTTTGTGATTAGGTTATTTAGCGGGATTCGTAACGGTTATTCACCACATTTATATGTGAAACTAATCTGTGGACAAAATGAAATAAAACGTATTAAGGTATAAGCATCAATATAATGGGATGAAAACTAAAATGGCCGCTTATACAGACACCCTTTACAACTCACTATATTTACTTTACTCTAGTGGCCCTCAAAAATGTTTAAACTACACAGGCTATTCGCTCACTTTGATAAAACCAGAAAGTAAGGTTATAAGTAACCCAAGAATTTTGCTCAAGACCGTATCCCAATAGTACCGAAGGTAGAACATGTATCTAATGAAACTCTAAACGCTTGTAACAGTAAGTCACAAGAGGATGAGGCAATATTAATATCAAAAGAGTTAAGTTTGCTTCAAATATTGACTTAAGTTCCCCACCCCCCCCCCCCCCCACCCCCCCCCCCCCCCACCCCCCCCCCCCCCCACCCCCCCCCCCCCCCACCCCCCCCCCCCCCCACCCCCCCCCCCCCCAGAAAGAGTTATAGAGTGATTATAAAGTCATAACACCACGTTAAATGTGTTTTTTGACTTATCCAAAACATTGGACTGTGTTGACCATAATATACTGCTTGACAAACTGGAATCACATGATATTCGAGGTGTGCCCGTTTCGTAGCTCAGTTTATTCATAAGCCACAGAACCCGAGTGGTTCAAATCAACTTTTAACACCAATAGAAATGAAGTATGGTGTTCCTCAGGGCAGTCCAATTCTCTTCCTGGTCTATGTCAATGACATACAGTCATCAAAGTTGTTATATCTTTGGATACTTACTATCAAGTTTTTGTATACCTATTTTGTTACTTTATTTAGATTTTTCATCTGATTGTATTAATTTTATTTTCCGCTGTATTCTACCATCTATGCTTGTCTTTGTAAATTGGCTGCTGCCGTTGGAAATAAATAAATCACTTCTGCACGGGAGACTTTTGCAGTATGCTGACTCGACTCTCTGTTTAAATGCAAAATTAAAAGAAGTTTTGAAACTAAAGGCTTTTGTTGGCCTGCAAAACTGTGTCCAACACTTCCAAAGCGCAAATCTTACAATATCATCAAAATACAATTTTCTTAACTTCTCTTTGCGAAAGGGAGATTCTGGGTGTTGGCCTGTCATAAGGGTTGATAGATTCCGTTCTAGAAGAAACACAATCCACTAAATTCCTTGGAATGCACCTTGATCAAGGGTTGACATGGCATGTTCACATCGACTCAGTTTGCACCAAATTAGCCTCATAAATTTATGTTATGAGGTCTTTAGCCAAAAACTGCCCGATTCAGGTACTGATGACGGCATATTATGGTCTGATTTACCCACATCTTACCTACGGATTAGGGTTGTTGGGTTCTTGTGAAAACAATCCATTTTTGAGAGCCTTCAAATTGCAAAAGAAAGCAATTCGAATCTTTCCTAACATGAATTTCAGAAAGTCGTGCCGACCAACGTTCAAAATCTGGCAACTGTTGACTCCGCCCTGTCTATAGTCTATACATTCTGGAAACAGTTTTCATTCTGTATGTCGAAATGTTTCCTGACGAAGAGCCGTGACGTGCATGTCTATGAGACAAGATTCAGAGATAACTACCAATGGAATTCTATAATGTCGGCGAGTTTTTTGCATGTAACTGGGAGACCATCTATTTGTAAAACAGATCCTGGCGTTGAATATGGTGTAAATGTTTGAGTGACTGGAGTGAATCAGTGTAAAGTTTTTATGTGTGAATGTGACACTTTGGATGATCGCAAAATATTACATTAAATGGATGAATTTCACGCAACACGTGGTGTGGCGTACCTTGTTTATTTAACACACATTTGTTCCACAGCGACAGCAGCTCTGACCACAGCGGGGATGTTATGTGGTCCAGGTTCTTTTATTTAATGTTACTTAGTAAAGGAACTTTTGCCCATTAAATTAAAACAACTTTCTGCTCTATTCTTGCGAATGTTACAAACATAGGAATTTCGATGTTGCAACTTTGAAATAACATTATATCATTTTCCTAGCTATCGGGGTATTTGGCAAATTAGTATCAAAGGCTATCATATCCCATAAAAGTTAATGTTACTCAAATGTATGTCTCATGTTGGGGTTCATGAACTCATGAGTTTGATGAGATAAACTTTAGAATCTCGATGACATGGCCAGAGTAGAGTGCATGCCCTGATACTTTTATACCAATTCTGTTAAAAAATAGACAGTAAAATAATTTTTAATCATTAGGTTACAAAATTGTATTTTACGCCTATATTTAATTTACCTTTTTAGGTATGCTAGATAAAGGGCTCATAGAAATATATCTTTAAATCTAAAACGCATAATATGTATTAACATATAATTCGAATTTTCCTAAACTTGACATTGTAAGAAACGGATCGGGAGTGATATGTATAGGAACCTGTTAAAGACTTCTACGACAGTTAAGCTCTCAGCGCGCTATATCATCCCTATAATCGCTCTCGACTCGGCTTGATAATCGTCACCCCTCAATAGTGCTCATAAAATGTCATTATTCGGAAAAACATGTCTGTATTTTTCAAAACGTAATGTGCAACAAATTGGTACATAATGTGTGTGTGTGTGTGTGTGTGTGTGTGTGTGTGTGTGTGTGTGTGTGTGTGTGTGTGTGTGTGTGTGTGTGTGTGTGTGTGTGTGTGTGTGTTTATACATAATTATGTATAATCTGTTTAACGTTTGCATATACTAAAAACTATTAACAAAAGTGACGTGCTCAGTGCATTAAAATTACAACATTTAATTTTGAAAATACTGATCGGTTTTTGCACATAATGTCCTGCTGAATAAGAAGGACGTCATAGACGTACTATGTTTTAATGATGTATAAAATAATCCTGAGATAAGTGATGGTCGATGGAAGATACCCCAATCACCTCTTCCATTTTAGAGTAATAAGACCTTAAGTTTAAAAATCAGTTTTTTCGATTTTCCGACATTGGAGTTGTACAGTTTTTATAAGCACCAATGAAATAAACTTGAACTTATTTCCAACATTTCATAACATTTGATAAAATAGCTCCAAAGATTTCAATAACACTGAACTCTTTTAAGCCAGTGTGGAGGAATCCTAAAGTTGAAGTCTGTGGTTTGTTATTGAAAGCGCATATGGTGGAATATGATGGAGCCCTATGATAATTTAGAAACGGAAGATGGCATTTTGAAGTGCATATTATTTTAGTGTTCACGCACAATTTAAACATAATCGTATAAAATAACTTTTGCGTGAAGGAAAAACATGCATTTAAACTATCCCATGTATGTTTTTCTTATGGTTAGTGGAATTTCTTAGAAAAGAACACAAACGCCTGATTCGCGAGCCATGCAAGTTGTGGGTAAATTATGTTACCCATGCAAAGCATAATCTATTCAACGTAACTGGCAGTAAAACACAAATATTTATTTAATGAATTTTACAGTTCAAGTTGTGGGTCTGCATGTTATGAGAAAAAACAAACTGCTGGTGCAGATAGAAGAAGAAAAGGATTGCACAATATTCACATATGTTCAAGTTCAAGTTCAAAAACGTTTATTTTCTTGTAATATAGAAAGACATACATATTCCATGAGTTCTGTTGAACTCGCGCGGAATAATTTTTATACTAAAACGTACTTAAGAAACAATCAGTTGGCATGTGATCTATGCTATGTAGCTATTCTTCTATACAACTAACATAATTCACAAATGTTCTTAATTTTATCTTTTTAAAATTGTAATGAGCAATTTCCAAATCGCATAGTGTAACTATGAACCAGCTAATATTACCAATGTTATTCAATATTAAATTTAAATATAATAGAAAATAAAATAACAATGACCAACTAATAAGAAATTTAAATATACGAATTATTAAATAAATAGATAAGTATAAATATATATATATATATATATATATATATATATATATATATGTATATAAATAACAATAAAATATAAATAGAAATAACAAGAAACAAATTACTTAAAATTCAGGAAATTCCAGCAGACAATAGGGCTGGACACCGGTCTGGGCACACAAACCCGAACACACGTTACCCAATCCCAATTACTCGGTTACAAATAACAGCGAAACATAATGAAAGCAACAACAATAAAAAATACCTAAATAACGACAACAAAACAGCTGAATGAAACAACAAGTAATAGAACAATTAAACATAAAAAATAAACACATTACCAACGTTATAGTTGTTACCGCAACAGTTACAAAATGTACTGTATCAAGCAATACTAGAATGGAACAACAAGAAATAGAATATACATACAAACAATAACTAAAATAGAATATACAAACAATAACTAAAATTGATTATATAAACAATAACAACAATATAAAATAAATATAAACAATAACAAACATGTGAAGCAAAAGGTACTATTAAAAAACAGGAAATAAGAAGTATAACAATACTTATACATATAAATTAAATTCCTACTTAATGTCTATACATTAATGCCATCATTTACAAATTGCTTTGCTTTCATTTTAAATTTCGGTTTACTGTCATAGGTGACACTATTCCCAAACTTCCTTATCATTCCATTGTAAAATCTCCTTCCCCTTATAACAGAACTGTCTACGGCGTATATCTTTAAAAAAATTATCAAGTTTTAAAGTGAACGTATTTGCAGCTCTCGTCCTTACAGTGAATTCTTTAATCTCGTAGGTACTAAGAAACTTATGAACATGCATTAAACATGACAATGTATATAGTTTTTTCGAATGTTAAAATATTAGTTTGTAAAAATAAGTAAGTTAATCTTTCAGTTTTTTTTAATAAAATATATTGTTCTAAGAGCAAGTCTCTGAGTCATTACAAGAGGCTGCAAAACAGTAGGATACGTACCTCCAAAATGTTATAATACCAAATCTTAACGTACTCTCAACCCATGATAAATACAGCTGTCTCGGATGTTCACTCTTCAAGAAATTCCTGATGAAGTAAAGAGAATAATTGATTTTTGTTAGCTTTGACGTCAAATATTTCACATGTTGGTGCCATTTCAACTTATCATCAATATACAAGCCCAAGTATTTAACTGAATCTACAATTTCAATTTTTGAACAAGAACATTTATATAAACACTGATGTCCGTGACACATTAAGTCAAATTTATTTCTCAAATTTTCCTTAGGTATATCAGTGTCGAAAAATATAACGCACTTAGATTTGGAGTTATTGATTAACAATTTGTTACTAATAAGCCATTGGGAAATTTGTTTAATGTCTTCATTTATTTTCATTTTTAGAGAATAACGATTTGAGGCTGAACATACCAAGGTAGTATCATCTGCATAAGCAATTATTTTCTGAATTTAACTTCATTTCCAATAAGTCATTTATGTACAGGTTAAACAATAGTGGTCCCAAAACACCCCCCTGTGCCACCCCATAATTAAGCTCCATTAATTCGCTATATTCCTGCCGAATCTTCACACATTGCTTCCTCCCAGCACAAAAATATCTTAATAAAGTTAATGCTGGTCCCCTTATTCCATACTTTTTTAGTTTATTTAACAATATTTCAATATCAACCACATCAAAAGCCTTCTGAAAATCCAGATATAAAGCTAGAGTTAAATTTCTTTTTTCAATGGATGACACAATGGTATAGACATGGCGCTCCACAGCTAGATCAGTTCCCCTGTTTGGTAAAAATCCATACTGGTTCTTTGAAAATATATTATTATTTAAGAGGAATTGTAATAATTTATTTTTTATAAGCATCTCAAAAAGCTTAGCCATTGTATTTATTAGAGTGATGGGACGATACGACATTACAAGTTTGCTATCTCCGGCTTTAAAAAATCGGCACCACTACACCTACTTTAAAACTGTTAGGGAATTTTCCTTGTTTCAATGACTTATTGAATATGCTGTATAGCAGTGGAATAAAAACATTGCTATTTTTCTTAATATTAATAATACTAATATTGTCCAAACCACAACTTTTCTTGTTTTTTGCGTTAATAAGAACCGTACTAATATCTGATTGACTTACATTAAAATTATTTAGAACATTATTAAACTTAAAATCCAACTCTTTGTCTAAAAATAAATCCTCACCAAAAGCTTGATATTTTAGTTCGCCCACAACATTTGCAAAGTATTCATTAAAATAGTTTGCCACCATTTTCTCGTTATTTGTCACTTCCGTGTTAATGCCATTCATATGTATAACTGACAAGGACTTTTTTTGTTTATTCATAATATTCCTAACAATAGACCAATATTGCTTTGTGTTGCCTTTATTTCTTTCAACAAGAGAAGAGAAGTAATTAATTTTAGCTTTTTTTATCTCCTTAGTCACTAATTTAGATAAAGTTTTGTACTGCAATTTAACATGTAAGTTATGATTGTTTCTAGCATACGTTATGTATAGCTCGTTTTTCCTGTTTACTAAATTAATTAGATCATAAGTAATCCAAGGATTTCGTTTTTTTAAATTTCCCCTTGTTTTTCTTTAGCACACATGACCTATCATAACAATTATTATATATCCTGTAAAATTCTGATACACTTTCATCAACATCATTACAGTTATGCACATTGTCCCAGTCAGCAAATTTTAGTTGACGACTCAGCATATTTTCATCCAAGACCTTATAAAATTTATTTTGAAATCCCTGACTATGTTCATTGCAATTTATTTATTGCAATATCCACAGTCACGGCGCAGTGATCAGTTTATACCCAATATTTCTACATTACATTTAAAACATATCTGCTTTGAGTTTCTAATTAAAACATGATCTAGACATGACCTTGTATTATTTATAACTCTTGTGGGAACATCTATATAATTTTTAAAACCCATATGAAGCAAGTATGCTCAAGTATTGCGGCCCAGAACCGGTATCCTTTAAGGTACAAATATTCATATCACCGACAATAACAGTAGGATCATTATCATGCTGTAACAATTCTATAAAACTATCTTTAAATTGGTTGAACGTATATCTACATGAGCGATACATTGCATACAAAGAAAGTCTGCAGTTAGAGCCCACTGTACAATCAAACAGGAGAGCGATGTATTAGTATTGTATAGTATTGTATATCTCTGCAGTAGGAAGGGCCGTTAGCTGATAAGAGTAGCCAAGTCGTTTGTCCACGTAGAGAGCCACTCCACCAGCCTGATTTTCCAGTCTAGGTTGCATCAACATGTCGTAACCCGAAATCTGATAGCGATCCTCTTCCCCTGACTTTATCCATATTTCAGATAAGATTATAATGTGATATTTGTTACTTTGTCCATTCAAATGCACCATCAACTCGTCAAAATGTTTTCTTATGCTACGAATGTTTAAGTGGAATATTTGTAATTTTCCTTGAAACTTATGTTTGACTGAACACATACAATTAAAACAAAATTTTATAGTAACATAAACAAAACAGCAACAGGAAGTCTGCCAACGAATTTAAAGTCCTTACCCTTCAGCAGAATTCAAAAGTCTGCCAACATCACCGAGAGTTTTTAATCTGTATAATTTTGTCATTTTGTGACGCACTTTTTCTGACAAAAATCTTACCATCCTTTGGCCACACAAATTGAAACCCTTTTTTCCTTCAATTGCTTTGCTTTGAATAAAAGTTCTTTATGATAAGGTGTCAAGTGTTCATTAACATAAATGAAAGTTTCAGGTAAGCCAGGTCCAAAAGAAGTTGATCTAATTTTTACAGATTTTGCACTTTTCAGAAACAAGTCCCTTTTTTGCCTATTTGAAAATTGCATAATTATAGGTTTTACACCCGATTTTCTCTTAGTAGGAACCCTATGAACTGCTTGCAAATCGTTTTTAAAATCTAATGGAAACACTTACAATGTCAGAAAGCTTGTTAACAACCTCCTCAATATTTTCATTTTTCAAATCAGGAACACCATCAATTTGTAAATTTTTATTGCGGTTGTATTGCTCAAGGTCCTCAAGCTGTGCTCTCAAAATTTCAAGCTCCTTTTTAAAAGTTTTATTCTCAGTGGTAAGACGAACATTAGAATCAACTAGATTATTTACCTGAGTTTGGTACCCGGAAAATTTGCTTTTCATAGTCATCCATTTTGGCAGAGAAAAACTCTATAGAATTTTGTAAGCTCCTTTAGTTGAGAGTCAAACTTTTTAGCATATACAGAAAATTGTTCTTTAATTGTTAGCTCCATTTTGACAAGAAAATCTTCATGCAACTTACTCATAGCATCATTAGTAACTGACTTACTGCGACAAACCTTGCACTTCCACGTGTCTCTTCTAGATTGGCCCATGGTAGCCCAAGTGTTTTGGGCAATTCCAGCACATTCAAAATGCAATTTGCAACTGTTAATAGAACAAATAGCATAATCCTCCTCAGCTGGAAGAGGGTCGGAACAAACTATAACAACATTCACTCATTTTGAGGTTATGTACACAGACAACATCCACAGCCAGTTATCCACAGCCAACTGTCATATATGTAATGACATAAATGATATATCCTGACGACAAAATGTCACGGTTTGTACACAAATTTGTTTACTCTTCAATTTTCTTGTTGCCATCATGGTTACCCATAAGACCAAACTACAAATGTCAGCGTTTTATTCTTTAACCTATAATAATTAATCCCTGTCGGCCTCAAAATCAACAGTCCTCCTTAGTTCAAGAGGAACATCTTGTACCTATGTTAAGTTTCTATCTAGAGTTATTGCACGGATGGACAAACAACGACACGATTTTAATAACGTCTGACAGTACCTTACAAAATTAATGTTGAGTCAATTACAATTGTTCATGTTTTTTACTAATATTTAAGTTTTATATTTGTTTTTTAATGGTGAAATTTTTCTAGTCAGTAAAGTATTATAGTTGTGAGTAGATATCTCAGTGGAGGAATTTGGAAATAAAGCATTCAGCAATAACAAAACATAAGATGCCACCTCAGAACTTTGGCTTAAGTTGTTCAAATATATGTCGTGTTTTTAGTTTTATAATCAAGAGAAATAATTTTCTCATAAGCTACTGCCAGGAGCTTATGCGGTTTTTTTAACAAAAGCTGCGAAAATCCTGGCGTTGCTAATATTTAAATAAGACCTAATATAATATAAAACATTGGCTTTTGTCAATTTATTTTTTGTAAATTCCTCTTATATGAGTAATTGTTATTTAAGCATTTAATATTAGCCTATATCACAAAAATAATTAACAACACGTAGTGACGTCATCGCGTTATCATTTGTATGTGGTAGGATAATAGTTGTACTTATATTACTAATAGTTGGAACATTTCAATCTTAAACAACTACTTGATAAAGTTGATAATTATTCTTCGTGGTTCATAAATGGAAGTATATGATATAAACCAAATTTAGGCCGTTTTAGAAACGTGTAACAGTTGTTAATGTAGAAGAAAGTATAAATGATGTCTTAAACGTGCTTCAACCTGCACGATTTAGGCTCGCCTAAAGTTTTCTCCCGACCCTTCCTTCATATCTGTCAGAGTTACGTTTTCTTCCTTTTAAAAATATACTGTTCTAATATTTGATATCACGGAGGAAGGACTTGTACACGTAAGTCTGTAGTAATGATTAGTTTTATACTGTATTTAATAGAATAAATAAATGTATCTACGTAAAATACATTTGGAATACAAATATTAATATCTATTTCATGTTGGTCCATTGTTATTAGTTTACCCACAGTTTACTCCCGCAATGGTTTCTGTCTTGCCATAATTTATACATTTAAAAATAAAGAAAATGTAGATTATTTTAATTGCATTCATTTGGCAGGTTGTCTAGTACATAGCACATAAAGAGTTATGTACTTGAAATATTACAAAAACTTGCTTAAATGAACAACAGTGCACAAAATTGATTGTAAAGGAGTAAATAACACCTTTGTGGACGTATCACCTTATATCTCAACACAACGTAACAGCTTTTAAAAATGAAATAATAACGAAATATTTAACTGTTGTCCACCAATCAATATAAATCAGTGCAAGATGTGGTGAAGTGAAAGTTAGGAACATATGACACATATGTAACGCTAGGCTGACGCTGAACACTTTAGAGTATTACTATCAATCGGAATTTGTGTATTATGAAGCTATCGGAAATTACAGGATTAAGCACCTTAAGTTGCAATTTATTTTGATTATCTGAAGTTGACAAATTTGTAAATATATTACTTTCTTCTAAGATGGGAAGTGAAAACTCATTCGTAACAGTTTGCTAAACATTACTTTCAAAGCAAAAAATAAAATAAATACATTTTTCAAGCATTTAACATTTTAAATAATTAAAACAAAATTACTGTTTACTCTTTTTTTGCACATAAAGACTGTTTTGAAATCGTTCGAAAACACCATTTTAACCAAAATAAGGTGTTTTATCTCATTTTATATCGTACAAATAACCCTTAATGATTGATACCATACCAGTTATGTCAGATTCTAAAAAGTGGGACCTTTCAAAAGTCGGCTACGTACGCCTTTGGTCAAAATCAAACGAAATAATTTTTAGGTAAGTCAATATGACTTATACATTGACTGATACTGACACATATTGTATGAACGATGTGATGATTATTCAATTTGTAACATGTTACTTTTTTTTAACATACAAAATTAAATTTAAATTTAAAATATTCATTAGTAAAATTGTAAAATTAGAACAGACAATTTTTTTTTATATTACGAATAACGACTTGAGTTTTATAATTACCATTAAAAAGGAGCGAAATAATTATTTTACTGACGATGAGTCAGACGCTATCTGGCAGGTCCGTGCCCGCACGGATATCGCCGCTTCCCCTCCGATCACGGCGAGAGGAGAAGGCTTCCCCCACCCCCGCGATCGCGCGAACCTATATAATGACGGCCGATTGAAGACACAAGAGAGACAGCCAGTGACCGCGACACCGCCGACGACCGCTGCTCACCACTACTTCGACCCCTTCCCCCGACCCCGCTCGCTGAACGACTACATCGCGACTCGACGCCCGCCGCCGATATCCAGCACCAGGTAAGGAACAACGACCCTGTTCCTTACTAAAGTGTTTTATCTCCGCCATCAACAATTCTTCCAAATTTTTATGTGAAACAGAATTTAATATTTTATTTATCATTTATGAAAATTAATCGATCTGAAATATATTATTAATGTTTGATGGTTATAGATTTATTTTGATAAGATAATTGTTTGATTTTAAATATACTCTTAATAATTTATTTGATATTTAAGGGTTATCAATAAATTTAAATAGAATATATTTGACTTTCTAAATTTACTCAAACTTTAATTACTTTTTCAACTAGAATTACTAAAGTTATTCTTTTCTTCAATTTAACTTATATTTTGAATTCCAATTACTCAGATTATTTTTTTGTCATTTCGACTAAATTTTAATTACTGTGTTAAAATTTTCCTTTCTAAATTTTTCAGATCTCGCATGTCTTTTCCTGGCGATCGATCTGACACCTCATCCCGAGTTTCCTTTACGAACTTTCCTACCAATTATCTCCTACCCGGAAAAAATTATAACAGTCGGGACTCGCCTTACCACTGCTTTCTTTCCGGCGATAGTACTGGCATCCTATACCCACGATTTCCTTTTATAAATACTTTCTTCCCACTGACCCCGTCCTCATAAACTAAATCTTATGTTCAATCGATGTAAATTTTTATATTAGGTATAAAGTTTTCTCGACCATCATTCTGTTGTCTGATTATTATCACATTTCTTGGCGAATCTCTAATCTACGCGGAAATATTTTTCTTTCTTATTGAAGTTTAATCTAATTTTCATTTTATTAACTATTTATATTTTTGTAAGTTATTATCTTTATTTTTCTCCTTTATCTATTTTGGGACTCGCAACCCTTTCTTTTTATTTTTGCGAACGTCCTGACACCTTCAACCCGATAACCTCCTTCAAAATATTTATTTAACGATATTTTAGCTTATTTTTTCTGGTGAACTGTACAGATAGGGTAAGTGTTGAATTTTTCTTTGATATTCATAGAGCCCTGATATTTATAATAATTTAGCTTAGTAGCATTATTGTATGGTTCAAATAATTTACCTTTATCTTAGCCTGCATATGGTAGGGTAATTATGCATGGTGTTATAAGTGATTATTTTGTTTTTATTTTTCAAAACTATATGCCTGAGAAAGTAAACTCGATATTTTATACACTTGCCTAAAGAAAACAAATACAGTTTAGTCTATTTTTATATTATAAATTCACCTAGCTTTTGCATCCCGTAGAAATATTTTTTGTTAATGGTTAGTGCTGGCTTTATGTATATAGTAGTTGCACTGTGATATTGGTGCATGGCTAAACCTTTAATTTATAAGATTGTATATTTGCTATTGGTGTTATTTGAATATTGCTTTTGTTTGCCATTGCTATTCATATTTTGCTTTGATTTTGTATTTTGCTTCTACTAACCATCATTATTTAACCGATTAATTATTCCAACCCCGGGCTCTTACAATAGTTACTGTATACGACTCCCCGACCAAGTTATCAGTGGAGACTACTCAGCTTACTTGTAATTCCTCACTGACCGACGTATTAATAAACAATACAGTTGTTTTCGAAAATCGAACTCGCTTGAACAATAACTTTCCTAGAACAAGAAATTTTTATTTTTCTGAACAAGATTATTTTTTTTATTTTTTTACGTCTTCAAAATTTTATTGGAGTTGACGTGATGAAGTAAGCCCAACGTTATTTTGGAAGTATCAATTTCTTCCGCAGGGCCCTCTGATTCGACTCCTAACAATAAATAATAGTTATATTAAATTCTCGAACCCTGGAAATTTCTAACCCAGCTCGACTGGCTATCTGGCAAGTTGCGAATATTTTCGCTTGCCCTGAAAATAACATCGCAAAGTGGCGCCCGAACAACAGGGACTGTAATATACATTAATTTACGAACTTTACGATTTACTTTACACTTTTTTGTAAATATACTTTACAATTTACGACTAAAAATTGTTAAAGTTTTAAAATAACTTTTTGTTTAAGAAAATTTTATACGTACAATAATGATGTACTTACTAAACCTCTTTTCTCCGCCCTTATCAAATTTTATTCTTTATGTATGTAAACGGAAATGACGGACAAGGGGACGCAAACAAACGAAAAAACAACCACAACTACTACGACTTCAACTCGTATTACGACACCACAGGCTTCTGTTGGTACATTACCAAAACTTTGTCCCCCTACAGTCGCATCGATTACTACTACGCCTACTGCTACTAGTAACCACCACCACTACTACTACTACTACAATGGGCCTACCGATCCCCCCTACAACTATTCCCAATCCCCAAATTATGCTCCCTTCCCCTTCGGAGAATGATCCTCGTGTGGGCTGGATTTATAAACTACAAAAGAACGACCTTCAGGAAGAGTTGAGAAAATTTAATCTGAATCCGGATGGTAATGTGGCTGAACTACGAAAGCGACTTGTAACTTTTCTTAGGTCTGGAAAAACACCTCCTGAACCTCTTCCACTAAGAACAGAATTATTGTCATACGGACAAAACCTCGCGACCAATGTAGTTTCCTCGGCATTAGGACCGATTAGTGCCTCTCATATTGATGGTCATATACAACATGAGGAAGTTAGCATTCGAGAAATGTTAAACCTCCCTCCTACAGCTAGTTTTAGACTAGTACAGGAACGATTAGCCCTTTTAATGCACGAAAAATCTGTAAATTTAATAGCCCAAACAAACACACCAGATATAACAACACCTCACCCGTTGAGAATGCCGACAGCAAGATCCCTCACAGGTGATGAGCCTTGTGACCCGAATTTTGGATTGGACAGTGACGCTAACATGGCAAGCAGGCCTACATCTGAACTTAGACAACCGGATATCTCTCATATCTGCAATCAAGTTCGGAAATGGAATTTGAGATTCGATGGGGATGGAGACCCAGTCTCTTTCATTGAGCGTCTCAATGAACTTGCCGAATCTTATGAAATACCTCCCGATCGGCTACTAAAAGCATTACCGGAACTTTTTAAGGGAAACGCTCTTTTCTGGTACCGAAATAATAAGTCATTTTGGGCAAACTATGACGACTTTATAATCAGCTTCGAAGAGCAGTATCTTCCTCCAGATTACCGACGTAACTTGGATGAGGAAATAACTCGAAGAACTCAGGGCGAGAGTGAGCCAATGCGAAAATTTATTGTAGCCCTTACGACTCTAATTCGACGACATGGTGGCTTCTCTGTAACCCAAACACTAAACCGATTATATTCAAACATGAGACCTGAATACAAATTGACGATCAGAAGGGAAAGTTTTCACTCGATTAGTGAATTAATTCATCTTGCCGAAGGTTATGAAAGTTATTTGCGAGAGAAGAATAGTTACCGACCTCCTCCAAATCCGGCTCAATCCATGGTACCTGAGACAGCATACGACACAAAACGTAGAGTTTTTAAGTCATACCCAGTTCAGATGATAGATAAGCCAGAACTGTATCACGATAAACCCAAATATTTTACCGATAAACGAAGGTTCGAGCCCTCTACAACTGTCCCGACTAACACTACTCAGCCAAGGCATCTTACTACAGATACAACGACTACCATTCCTACTTGTTGGAATTGCGAAACTAAAGGGCATAAATACCACCAGTGTCCTCTCCCTAAAACCATTCGCTGTTTTAACTGTAAGAAAGTAGGAGTTCGAACCGCGTCCAGTGTCCTTGCAGGCAGGGAAACATTTCCGGAGCCCGGAGCGTCAGAGGTGTCCCGGGACTCTGGGGCAACAAATCACCTCAATCGAATGGCCCAAGTGGCTCAACCAAATAAAAGAATTTAACAAAAGCAGCTGTGCAGAAGTTAAATCGAACGATCCTAGACCATTTGTATCCATTAAGATTCAAGAAACTACCTTTTGTGCACTGCTTGACACGGGATCGATGGTGACTATTATAGGGGAAAGAGTAGCTAATCATCTATTACAGTTAGGTGTTAGGCCTAAGAACGTAAATGTTAATGTTAATATGGCCGATAGCACAAATAGCCAGATATCTCAGGCCTTCGAATTTAACTGCGAGATATCCGATATTAGAACTAAGGTACGTGCCCTGTTTCTACCAGGCTTAACTACGCCGATGATTTTGGGTATGGACGTTATAACACCTTTAAAACTGATCGATATCACTCCTCATGAAAGTACTGCAGAAACAGTGACTAGATGCGATAATTCAAAGACTATTCATACTGATGCCGTTATGACACTAACAGAAGGAGAAAGTAAAAAACTTAAAGAATTTCTTGATTATCAGTTAAATTTGTTCGATGGTTTTATTGGTCGCACGACATTAGTGGAACATAAAATTCGCCTTAAAACTGATACACCCATTAAACAGAGGTATTATTATCGCAACCCGGCAATGCAGGCGATCATCGACAAAGAAGTTGACAAGATGCTGGAGTCAGGCATCATTGAACCATCATCTAGTCCTTGGAGCTCTCCCACTAGTGCTGGTTAAGAAATCGAATGGAAAAGTAAGGTGTTGCATCGACTTAAGGCGAGTCAATGCGGTCAGCGAGAAGGATGCATATCCCCTTCCCCAAATAAGTGCGATACTCGACAAACTGAGAAATGCTTGCTATATATCCACGATCGACCTAAAGGATGGCTATTGGCAGGTACCTCTCGAAGTTAACAGTAGACCAATTACGGCTTTCACCGTTCCTGGCAGAGGGTTATTCCATTTCAAGGTCATGCCATTTGGCTTATACTCTGCTCCGGCTACCTTTCAGAGATTGCTAGACCAAGTGATAGGACCTGAGTTTGAGCCTTACGCTTTTGCCTATTTAGACGATTTGGTGCTGGTATCCCGAACTTTCGAAGAACATTTAAAACTTCTGAAAGAAGTGTTTGAACGCCTTAGAAATGCAGGATTATTACCAAATATGGAAAAATGTAACTTTTGTAAAAAGGAGTTGAAATACCTTGGCCACGTAATAAACGAGAAAGGAATCCAGACGGATCCAGAAAAGGTTAAATCAATTGTAGATTTTCCAGCACCTAAAACTGTAAAACAAGTACGGAGTTTCTTGGGACTTGCGTCTTGGTACAGACGATTTATCGAAAACTTTGCAAACATATCTATGCCATTGACGAAACTCTTAAGAAAAGGGGAATAGATGGGAATGGACGGATTCTCAAGAACGAGCATTCAATTCCCTTAAAGCAAAACTTTCTACCGCACCGGTCTTAGCCTGCCCTGACTTCAAGGAAACTTTTGTGGTCCACGTGGATGCCTCCAATGAAGGTTTAGGGGCTTCGCTTACTCAAACTATTGGCAAGCGGGAGAAGGTTATTGCATATGCGAGTCGACTTTTACACGAGAATGAAAAGAAATTTTCCGTAACCGAGAAAGAATGCCTAGCTCTGGTATGGGCCGTTCAAAAATTTCGTCCGTACCTCGAAGGGTACAAGTTTATTGCGATAACTGACCATCAAGCTTTAAAGTGGTTGATGAGTTTGGAGAAACCATCTGGAAGACTTGCTCGCTGGATGCTGGAACTACAGCAACATGACTTCGAAGTCCAATACCGCAAGGGAGTCCTGAACCGAGTAGCAGACGCACTCTCCCGGTATCCGATCGACACGTCAAGCTATGATCCTGTAGTCGGTTCAACCGTTGGTTGTAGCACCGCCAACGACAGTTCGAATAACTCTTGGAGGCAACTATCGCTCAAAACCAAGGAACCAAGGCTAGAAACAGCTTCAGGCGAACTTATGCCCGATTGGCACTCGAAAATGCTTCGGAAGGTATCTGCAAGTCCGAATAAATATGCAGATTACACCATTCGAGGAAATAAACTATACAGAAAAATCGATAAATCAAGTACCGACCCAAAAACCAATTGGAAACTTTGCGTACCAGATTCTCTAAAGTCCGATGTACTGAAAGAAAATCATGACAGCGCAACAGCTGGCCATTTAGGTGTAAACAAAACGATCCAGAAAATCAGCGCCAGATACTTTTGGCCTGGATGGAGAAACGATATTCGAAAATACGTAAAAAATTGCGACACTTGCCAGAGATACAAGGTGGAACAATGTAAACCGGTGGGGAAAATGCATTTCAGACGCCCCCAAGGACCTTGGTTCACAGTAACCAGCGATCTGATGGGACCCTTACCTCGATCTCGTAAAGGAAACAGATTTATCCTGGTGTTCCAAGATACCTTTACCAAATGGGTAGAAATTGTAGCATTACCATCAGCAACTGCTAAGAAGGTGGCAGAAAAGTTCGAAGACCTTATATTGATGCGATATGGTGCTCCAGAAGTAGTACTGACAGATAACGGAACGCAGTACCTCTCGAAAATCTTCCAAAAACTTACAAGTGATTGGGGAATAATTCACAAAAGAACCGCACCTTATAGTCCGCAGAGTAATCCAACAGAGCGAACGAACCGCGTATTAAAAACTATGATTTCTCAGTTCGTGCGAAATGATCATCGTAGTTGGGATCAACATTTAAATGAATTTAGATTTGCGTTGAATACATGTTGTAGCGAGTCAACAAAATTTACCCCGGCCATGCTCAATTTTGGCAGAGAACTTAAAACTCCAAACTGTATCTACGGTCAGGTATTAGAGAATGCCACTCAAGGTGCTGTTAAACCTAGCGAAATCGATATACATGAATCTCGAATGAACTTCATGCTAAAAATAAGGGAAAAATGTAAGCTAAACATGGAAAAAGCACACACTCGCCAAGCTCATTACTATAATCTCAGAAGAAGAGATAACAGTTTTGTAATAGGCCAACAAGTTTTGAGGCGCAGCCATACACTTTCCTCAGCGGCTGAGAATATAGCAGGAAAAATTGGCACCAAAGTTTGAAGGACCATACAAATACCACATTTAACTTTTTTTCATCTTTTTTTTGTTTCCCAAAGTACAGATGGGGTGTAACATGTTACTTTTTTTTAACATACAAAAATTAAATTTAAATTTAAAATATTCATTAGTAAAATTGTAAAATTAGAACAGACAATTTTTTTTATATTACGAATAACGACTTGAGTTTTATAATTACCATTAAAAAGGAGCGAAATAATTATTTTACTGACGATGAGTCAGACGCTATCTGGCAGGTCCGTGCCCGCACGGATATCGCCGCTTCCCCTCCGATCACGGCGAGAGGAGAAGGCTTCCCCCAACCCCCCCCGCGATCGCGCGAACCTATATAATGACGGCCGATTGAAGACACAAGAGAGACAGCCAGTGACCGCGACACCGCCGACGACCGCTGCTCACCACTACTTCGACCCCTTCCCCCGACCCCGCTCGCTGAACGACTACATCGCGACTCGACGCCCGCCGCCGATATCCAGCACCAGGTAAGGAACAACGACCCTGTTCCTTACTAAAGTGTTTTATCTCCGCCATCAACAATTCTTCCAAATTTTTTATGTGAAACAGAATTTAATATTTTATTTATCATTTATGAAAATTAATCGATCTGAAATATATTATTAATGTTTGATGGTTATAGATTTATTTTGATAAGATAATTGTTTGATTTTAAATATACTCTTAATAATTTATTTGATATTTAAGGGTATCAATAAATTTAAATAGAATATATTTGACTTTCTAAATTTACTCAAACTTTAATTACTTTTTCAACTAGAATTACTAAAGTTATTCTTTTCTTCAATTTAACTTATATTTTGAATTCCAATTACTCAGATTATTTTTTTGTCATTTCGACTAAATTTTAATTACTGTGTTAAAATTTTCCTTTCTAAATTTTTCAGATCTCGCATGTCTTTTCCTGGCGATCGATCTGACACCTCATCCCGAGTTTCCTTTACGAACTTTCCTACCAATTATCTCCTACCCGGAAAAAATTATAACAGTCGGGACTCGCCTTACCACTGCTTTCTTTCCGGCGATAGTACTGGCATCCTATACCCACGATTTCCTTTTATAAATACTTTCTTCCCACTGACCCCGTCCTCATAAACTAAATCTTATGTTCAATCGATGTAAATTTTTATATTAGGTATAAAGTTTTCTCGACCATCATTCTGTTGTCTGATTATTATCACATTTCTTGGCGAATCTCTAATCTACGCGGAAATATTTTTCTTTCTTATTGAAGTTTAATCTAATTTTCATTTTATTAACTATTTATATTTTTGTAAGTGATTATCTTTATTTTTCTCCTTTATCTATTTTGGGACTCGCAAACCCTTTCTTTTTATTTTTGCGAACGTCCTGACACCTTCAACCCGATAACCTCCTTCAAAATATTTATTTAACGATATTTTAGCTTATTTTTCTGGTGAACTGTACAGATAGGGTAAGTGTTGAATTTTTCTTTGATATTCATAGAGCCCTGATATTTATAATAATTTAGCTTAGTAGCATTATTGTATGGTTCAAATAATTTACCTTTATCTTAGCCTGCATATGGTAGGGTAATTATGCATGGTGTTATAAGTGATTATTTTGTTTTTATTTTTCAAAACTATATGCCTGAGAAAGTAAACTCGATATTTTATACACTTGCCTAAAGAAAACAAATACAGTTTAGTCTATTTTTATATTATAAATTCACCTAGCTTTTGCATCCCGTAGAAATATTTTTTGTTAATGGTTAGTGCTGGCTTTATGTATATAGTAGTTGCACTGTGATATTGGTGCATGGCTAAACCTTTAATTTATAAGATTGTATATTTGCTATTGGTGTTATTTGAATATTGCTTTTGTTTGCCATTGCTATTCATATTTTGCTTTGATTTTGTATTTTGCTTCTACTAACCATCATTATTTAACCGATTAATTATTCCAACCCCGGGCTCTTACAATAGTTACTGTATACGACTCCCCGACCAAGTTATCAGTGGAGACTACTCAGCTTACTTGTAATTCCTCACTGACCGACGTATTAATAAACAATACAGTTGTTTTCGAAAATCGAACTCGCTTGAACAATAACTTTCCTAGAACAAGAAATTTTTATTTTTCTGAACAAGATTATTTTTTTTATTTTTTTACGTCTTCAAAATTTTATTGGAGTTGACGTGATGAAGTAAGCCCAACGTTATTTTGGAAGTATCAATTTCTTCCGCAGGGCCCTCTGATTCGACTCCTAACAATAAATAATAGTTATATTAAATTCTCGAACCCTGGAAATTTCTAACCCAGCTCGACTGGCTATCTGGCAAGTTGCGAATATTTTCGCTTGCCCTGAAAATAACATCGCAAATTTAATTTGTGTTCACAGTCAAATAGTGTACAAAACGTTATTGGATAATCAGAACATCTATACTAAAGTCAATATAAGCAACATCGGAAGTTGTCTTCTGACATACGTATGTTTCGGATATTATCTCTCTGCCAAAAACGTTGAAGAGTACAATAAAATTAACGATTTATTCTTCAGAACTGAAGATATAAACTGAAAATATCAAGGCACACTTACTTGTGACTTTATAAGTTTATTGTATATTATAAGGGGTAGGGTACGATAAGCATACCCGGTTTTTTATATCGACATTGGCAAACGATATTACTTAATCATAACCATCGATATAACCAATCGGTACTGATTAATTATTTTGAACAATTAATCTAAATAATCTATATCAACAGCTGTAAACACTTTCAAACAATGCTCGTAATGTAATATTTCATTTTTATATATAAGTAACATTTTATTATTAAAAATGGCAGTCAATTTTAGAAAACTACACGACATTACTTTTAAAGATGATAAGACATGTTTTTTGTGACTTCAACATGTTGGACTCGTACCGAAAAACCCGTTATGTGAAACTTGTGGGAAAGAAACAACTGTAACTGTGAGAGGAGCAAATATGGTCGTCTTCAGTTTTCCTAATTTTGGTTATAATAATTTGTTTGATCACTGTAAATATTAAATTCATATTTTAATTTTAAACATATGATTGTTATTGAGGACTATAGATACTTTTGTATCGATTGATAGTCTATGATTTGAGATGTGAATATTAGGTATCGATGATTACATTCTTCGATATAAAAAACCGGGTCCGCTTATCGTACCCTACCCATTATAAGTATAAAGACACCACTACTATTGTACCTCAGCTGCACGTGCCATATTAAAGTAGCTCTGCTCACGGCTGTCAGATCTGATTTCGGAATATAAAGTACCGTCTCGTTGACTTTGTTGAGGAGGAATCAACTGGAAATATCAGTAGTTTAAGGACAAAGGAATCGATAGAATTACACGTATAACACGTACTAAAATAAAGGTAGCTCTGCTCATGACTGTCAGTTCTGATGTGTGATTATATAAAATACCGTCACGCTTATTGTATTGAGAAACAATCAACTGGAAATATCAGTGATGTAAGGCCAAAGGCATCGATATAATTGCACATGTATAACTGCACTTACTACAACGAAGGTAGATCTGCTCACAATATTGTCAGCCCTGATCTTGATTAATATATATATATATATATATATATATATATATATATATATATATATATATATATATATATAATATATGTATTTATATACATTAAGATTTACTGAAAATCTTGGATGGCTTTTTAAATTTTAGTATAAATATTTAGATTTTTAAATTATTTCTTAATGTACTGAACTTTTTTAGAATGGCATCATAGGTGCGAAAAGATTGTGTTACAGATATACTTAATTTCCTCAGTATATGCTATATAAATCATAGTTTTATAGAAAAGGGTTGAGCTTAATTTTATTGTGTCTTATGATTAACTCTTTCAAAAAGGTGAGAAATCTATTACTTGGTTTTTGTCTTTACTGAATATGAGACAATTGGAGATTAAACAATGACTTGATTCAGATAAGGGCCTTTGCAAGACAACTTTGAGTTCCGTAATATTCTTAATAGTAAGTGACTCAAAACAGGGGTACAAGTTACGCTTTATTAGAATTCATTTACGTAATAAAAAATATTGAAGTGCACAATATTTGCCCTTGAAAAACTACTTACAAAAGTTCACAGAATGAAACTTACACTAATTGAATCTACTAAATATTTATTAGTCTTAAAAATAAACATAATATCTACTTAAAACTAGGCTGGCTTAAAATAAACTACTTCTTTACAAATTTCCCTAAACTATACAGTGTTATTATAGTAAGCTAAATGTAAAACCAAGCCTTTAGGTGAGGAGTGGTGCGCACCTGAGCTCCTTTATTTAAAAAAAATACCATATTTGATCACATGATCTGACCAAGAGTAAACCTGACATGTTAGTCTATCTTCCCTTTATTAGGATAGACTATAGACCCAGAGTAATTGAAGTTATACTTGCAGCTAATTAATAGTTTACTTACCTCTCAGAAAAATACTGTTAATGCTACGTGAAATTTGATTAATCAAAGTAAACGTAAACGACTTGTTACTGACTTTGACGTTGTTTCTGTGGATGATTTAATTACCGTTCGTGCAATCTTTTGACTGAACATTGAGTCACAATAACACAGTTTACAACAGGACTCCTTCAACCCTTTTCACTGACCCAGCAGGGTGGCTGGTTTATACCTACCAGTTGTACCCACCACTGGGTGCAGCAAAAACCGAAGTGCCACTTCAATCTGGGCAACCTTATGGATGTCCAGTAGCGGCACATCCCTAACCGCAAATGTTGAGATTCTGGGGTTCATGGACAAATTCGATAGGTCTAGTCTACTGTGGAAGATGACTGTTGGAGGTGGTGGGGTTTGTTCCCTTATCTCAGAGGCTCTTGTTAACCTCAACAAGGGTGTGCCACCCCCTGCCTACTTTGACTGGAGAGGCTGGTTCAGAGCTGGCCTCCCCCATCTTCCGGGATGACTTTGAGATGTAGTGCCCTAATTCTTCCTCATGGATCTCGATAGGAGGTGGCCCCTACTCCCTAACCTTACCCATCCTGAATATCCTATCACTCCGGAAGCAGCGCAAAGGTTCTTACAGGACTAAGTGCTATTTATAAGCTTCTTGTCCTAAGAGAAAAACAAACCCCTTTTCACCAAACCATGATGATGATGATCTTCGTTAATTTTAAGGACCAGTTGTAAGGAAAATAAAGAGTTTAGTATTTCTGCAACATCTTATATAGTATTCCCGATCAACATCGAAGTGATTTAAACTATACAATTCCCTTCCATACAATAAATCAAGTTTAAATGACAAAATGATTCCAATTTTGATGTGATGTCACTTATGAATGAGAACAAGGTTTCTGATAGTAAAGATGTTTATGGCATGACTAGACAACATTTAAAAATGTTGATATACGTTTGTTCCACGTTTCACTTGAAAGCGAAATGCTTGTATGTTACATGGTATTTTCTCCGATGAGTTAAAGCGTTCTAGGATAATCCCTGTAATTAGGATAGTTTCTATGTTCAGGTCCTTTACATCTAAACTTAGTTGTTATTAATTGATATAATATTTGAAGTACGAGTATTTTAGTTTATTTTGAGTAGGACCGTCTCCCATTTTCAGCACGGTTTGGATTCCAAAGGAACAGATCAATACTCATGGCTGTTAAATCTCTTCTTATGATTCAGGTTCGAGGCGGTACCGTACGGTCAATGATTTAATATTGTTCAGTTGGCAGTATAAATAAATATATCCATATATACATACATATATATGTATATATTTATATTTATTTATACTGCCAACTGTTGATATTATGATATTAAATGAATGAGGGCTGTATCAAGGTGTGTGCGTGTGCGTGTGCGTGTGCGTGTGCGTGTGCGTGCGTGTGTGTGAGTGTGTGTGTGTGTGTGTGTGTGTGTGTGTGTGTGTGTGTGGTGTGTGTGTGTGTGTGTTGTGTGTGTGTGTGTGTGTGTGTGTGTGTGTGTGTGTGTGTGTGTGTTCAAGTTCAAAACCACTTTATTCAGGAAAAAATACAATACAAAGTCATACATACACTTTTATCCCCCAAGGCGCAGAACTGCGCGTGCGGGGAGCAGTTGTGCCTAGATCTTTATTTAAATTGACTAATCATCACACTACATACCGAAAAAATTTTGAGGCGAGGAAAACACATATTACATTTCATGCATAATTATCTCAAAATTCATAATTTTACAAATCATTAGATTAACAATGCGTACTAATTAAATATATTAATAACTTTGATAAATAAATATAATAACAATTCATATAAGCCAAAAATACATTAACAACTTAGATAAATAAATATAATAACAATTAATATAGTCAAAAACATATTAACAATTTACATAAATAAATATATTAACAACTTAGATAACATAATATATAATAACAATTAATATAGTCAATAACATATTAACAATTTAAATAAATAAATATATTAACAACCTAGATAAATAAATATAATAACAATTAATATAAATCAAATACATATTAACAACTTAAATAAATAAATATATTAAACAATCCATATAAATAAAATAAATTTATACATTTACAGATCAAACAAACAGTGCATGACAATAACAATAAATCAACAAAAACAACTATAATACAGATACAGAGCGTCAACCAGGCCAGACTTTAGCGACAAAACGAGTGCAATAAATAGCTATAACATAAATAAATATATATATATACACATTACAATAAGATAACATTCACAAACTATATACTATATAACAAAAACAATTATTTTATCAATCAAGAGGCAAGTTCTTGACATATTCCAGAGCTTTTAATTTTACCTTAGGTTTCTTTTCAAAAATAATGCTCTGCTCACAATGCAGCAAGAAATTGTTGTATATTTTAGGACCTATATAACAAAATTGATGCCGACTCGATTCCTTGGTTACAAACGGAATTTTTAGTAGTAAATTCTGAACTAGATCTTGTCACTCTATTATTTTCCCTAATTCAAATTGACCAATAAACTTTTGAACAAACAGTATTACAGAGTATTGATGTAGCTGTTTAAAAAAGGTTAAAATATTATTTTCGGAAAAAAAAGGTAGCTCATCCTGTCCATGCGTCTTACATTGTATATTAATCTTAAGGCATGTCTTTGATTCATAATTACACTATTTAGATAGGTAATATAAGTTCCACCATAGTGAATCAATCCGAACCTAATGAGACTCTCAAACCATGAAAGGTAAACATTTTTTAACTGGTCGCTTCTTACAAAATTTTTTAAGTGATAGAGTACATAATTAACCTTTCTCAACTTTTTGGACAGAAAGTCTATGTGATGGTCCCATCTAAGGCATTTATCTATGTACAGCCCTAAATATTTAACATATCTACTACCCTCAATATTACTACAAGTACAACTATAAATACATAAAAAAAACTATACATTTATATTTAGAAGAATTTATCAAAAGTCGATTAGATGACAACCATTGTGAAACCTTATGCAGATCACTTCTAATTTTTATCTGCAGTGATTGCCTATTATAGGCAGAGCACACAAGTGCAGTGTCGTGAGCATAGGCATACATGGGATGAATACATCTCCAAGTCTAACAGGTCATTTATATAAACTAAAAAAAATAATCGGCCCCAAAACTCCACCTGAGCTGTGCAAAGTACAATTCTAAGGGATCACTCATAACATTATTAATCTTAACAACCTGCTTCCTCCCTTTACAAAAAAGATTTCAACCATGTGAGAGCCAAACCACCAAAACCACAGTATCTGAATGTATTCAATAAAAATGTCTATGTCTAGTACATCGAAAGCTTTTTGAAAGTCAAGGTAAACAGCCCACTGTATATTTATATTTATCTGACGCATTGACAATCGAGCTAATATGTCTTTCAACTACTAAATCGGTTCCTCTTCCAGGAAGGAACCCATACTGATTACGAGAAAAAAGCGACTTTTGGCAAAAATAATCTACAATTTTGTTTTTAATTAAAGTTTCAAAAATTTTTTTAGCTATCACACTAATTACAGAAATTGGCCTATATGACGATACATCTGAGGGGACGCCTGATTTAAAAATAGGGACTACTGAGGCTATCTTGAACTTGTCAGTCACCCTTCCCTGTTCTAATGATCTTTTAAACATACAGTACAAAAGGGGTTCAAATATATCTAGGTTTTGTTTGATAGTCATTATATTGATACCATCCAATACCAGTGCTACGCTTGTTTTTAATTGAATTAATAACATTTTCGACATCTTCATATGTACAATCAAAACTATCAATCAAAACATTACATTCATTAAAACTCTCCAAAAAAAACAGATCACTTCCAAAGGCCTCAGATTTTAATTTTGAAATTACAGTTGTGTAGTATTTATTAAATTCGTTAGCAACTTCAAATTCATTACCACTTACATCAACCAACCTATCCTCAACTCTTATAAACACTCAGAGACTTGTTTTATTTTTTACAATTCCCTTTATTACACTCCAATATTTTCTCGGGTCACCCTTACAGTCATCGATAAGAGAAGAATAATAATTCATTTTAACCCTCCTAACATTTTAATTTGTCCAGTAACATATTTTGAAAAATTATTATATTCATCCCTTAAAACTAAATTACATTTATTCCTACAGTACATTTTATACAAGTTATTCTTCCTATTAATTAATCTAATTAGTTGATCTGTTAACCCACACCTTTCTTTTCCTATTTATACTATTAAGCTTTTTTAGTTTGCAGGAGGCAACATAACAGGCATTATAAACTTTGTAAAAATTAGATACACATAAATCAACATTATTTACATCATAAACATCATTCCAGTTAGCCATCTGTAACTGCCTCCTTAACATTCTGTAATCCAATAAGCTACAGTATTTTGGGCGCTCTGCAATGTTTACAATCTCTGACATAGAAATATTTAGTGCATAATGGTCAGTAATATGAAGCACGACAACATTAGACTCAATTTTGATTTTTAAAGAATTTCTTACAAGGACATGATCTATGCAAGACTGACTGTTATTTACAACTCTAGTAGATGTGTTCATTAAACTCTCAAACCAAATGACGAAATTAAATTTTAAATACTCTTTAGATGAATTATTATTCTTCAGCAAACACACAGATTCATATCACCTACAATAATGGTAGGATTAATTGTCTTACTCAAAATATAATCAAAATCAGTCTTGAATTGGTTAAATGTAAATTTACACTGTCTGTAAATGCCAAACACGGATATCTGGAGGTTGTGATTGTTGTGGGTGACGGTGAGCACCAGTTCAATTATCTCGGCCGTGGGGACAAGGGTCAGCCGATAAGCGTACCGCAGAGTAGACTCGACGTACATGCAGACTCCGCCCGCCTGTCCCTCTGGTCTCGGTTGTAGCAACATGTCATAGCCCGTCAACTGAAACCTGTCTTCCTCACCGCTCTTAATCCAGACTTCCGTGTGAACAATATGGAACAATATCTGAAGATAAATACATAGTTCATCGAAATGTGTCCTCAAACTTCTAATATTTAAACACAAATATCTTTAAATCATTGAGTTTACTGATAACAGGATTGATCGACATAACAAAATTTTGTAAATTACAGTTTAGACTTACTATTCATTTGACACTTTAAGACAATGTTGCCTGTCCACTCACACCCAACAGTCTATCGATCTGTTCCAGGGACGTGACACGAAGCGTTTTGCCACCTTCGTTCTTTTTAACAAGTATTTTTTCCTTCTTTCGTCCACACATACATCCAACCAGACAGTTTTAATTTTTTTGCGTTAAACAGAAGATTATTGTTGAACGGGGTCAAGTTCTCATTAACATAAACATTTGTCAATGGTATACCCACCTGAAAGTCAGGTCGATTTTACTTTGGCTTTTTTTCGCTTTTTGTAGGAACAAATCTCGAGTCTGCTGTTAGAGAATTGCACAATAATTGGCTTGGGACCTGCTTCACGCCTAGTAGGTATTCTGTGCATTGCCTGGATATCATTTGGCAGATTTAAAGGGACGCCAATAACATCCGAGAGTTTCTGTCTGTACACCTTCACTTACTTTTTCATTGGCTCCCTCTGGCACCCCATCAATTTGAATATTCTTATTCCTATTATACTGCTCCAAGCCCTCCAGTTGAGATTTGTACTGGGAAATATCCTCCCTAAGTTTTACAATTTTCCTTTTACTAAAGAGTCTTGAGAGTCCTTCAAAGCTTTAACTTGAGAGCAATAACTAGAGAAAAATTCCAATGACTCCTTAAACTCATTCATCTGGGTACCAAAATTTTTTCGTATTGTAACAATTACAATTTAATCGTTTCCTCCATTTTTGACTAAGAAACTCTTCGTGCAATTTTATCAAGAAAAGATTTACTAATAATATTAGCTTCTTTGGACGTTTTCGCTTTACTTACAGTACACTTACTGCATTTCCAGCTGTCACGCCTGGTCTGCCCCATTCTATTCCAAGTCGTCTCAAGAATATCTGCGCACATCAAAATGCAATTCACTTTTACAGATGGAACACTTTGCAAAATCATTATTTTCCGGTAAGGGATCATTGCAACTTGCACAATCACTCATATCGTGAACGGAGACAAACAGATAAGATAACGGAAAACGGAGAACAGCAAGGATACGTCTGCACTGCTCGGCTGCCACACACACCAACTATGTGTGTGTGTGTGTGTGTGTGTGTGTGTGTGTGTGTGTGTGCGTGCGTGCGTGCGTGCGTGTGCGTGTGCGTGTGCGTGTGCGTGTGCGTGTGCGTGTGCGTGTGCGTGTGCGTGTGCGTGTGCGTGTGCGTGTGCGTGTGCGTGTGCGTGTGCGTGTGCGTGTGCGTGTGCGTGTGCGGTGTGCGTGTGGTGTGTGTGTGTGTGTGTGTGTGTGTGTGTGTGTGTGTGTGTGTGTGTGTGTGTGTGTGTGTGTGTGTGTGTGTGTGTGTGTGTGTGTGTGTGTGTAGAACAAAGTAGTATTAAAAGAAAAATACGCTATTACCAATTACCGATCAGTCACAGCAACCTTGGAACAATAAACTTTATACCGTACGCTATATTGCCAATTGAACAATATTAAATGTTTGAGTGTTGTATCAAGACAAATATAAAAGTAGAACACAGCAGTATTAGACAGAAAGACCAATGACCGTTCAGTCAAAACAACCTCGTAATACTAAGCTTTCTTTAGCTTTCCAGCTAAGAGCTCGAGAAGACTTCTTTTATTTTTGCCACGATTTCTCTTTCCATTTCTAACCTTTAATTTCCAATACACTAGAAAATATTTTTTGGGATGTGTACCTGGCATGATATGAAAATTAAAATAAGGTTTAAAACCCACCATAACGTTTTAGAATGGATCCATAAATTAAACACAAGTTTGTCTTTCTTTCACGCTTTAATTATTATCTTTTTATTAGCTTTTTATCGGGTGTAATTTAAATCAGGTTTTAATTTTCTTTAGTGCGTATTAGTTTCCTATCAGCCTCCATAGTCTTCAAAGTAGTAAGTCCCGTACCAGCGTTTAGTTAATATCTTTTATTTTTATACTGTTGTAATTAAATTTCTAAAGTTTCCCATATTACAGAGTCTGTGAATTTAATTCAATTTCTGAAGTATTGTCAATTAGACTTTGATCGTAAAGTTAATATCAATTTTTGTGTTATTTTGATTTTGAATATTTTGAGAAGAGAACTTTTTAGTTTATTTTGTTAATTTAAACCATTTTGGAGAAGTATACATTTTTAGTTTCATTTTAATTTTAATTCATTTTTTTTAAACACTCTTAATTAGATTTGCCCGATTGTGAGAAGTTTTTTGAAGAAAATCAAATCTAAAGTTTGTAAACTTTGTTAAATTTTTGGGTGAACTTTAATTCGGAATAAATCAAGTCTTTCCGAAAAGTTGTTTTGATTTATAAAGTATTAGCTCCAAAGTAATATAATATATGTACTATAATAACGGTACATTTTTTTACATTTTTGTATTTTATAAAACCTGAAACACATTCAGTGATACAAAAAAATCAGTAATACTACGTTTCGAAATCTACAGTATATTCTCTTCCTCACTTTTAAAGAACTAACCTAACACATAACTACAATCTAGGTTAAATAAACAAATCATACCAGAGCGATGTGGCACGCAAAGTCAGGAATCACAACAACAATGTTGTGTTTCTACTCCATGCACACTAACTCTAAAACATTCACTAATTATAAGTCAACAGTAATTATTAAATCTGAACTAAACAATACTTGCCCCAATAGGTCTGCACTGACCGACCAATCACAGTGAACTGACCAAAGGCCAATAGTAAATGGTGATCGTCACAGCAGAGACAAGATGGCGACAAAAAAAGGAGAAAACGAGAGTGGGCCTTTTATAGCATTGGTTCATTCTAAACCACAATGATATTCCGTATTTATTACAAATCTGTAATCTGTTTGATACTTAAGGCAGTTCATTTTTCATAACTGGCAACCAAAACTGTTTTCGACTGACTAATTTCACCTGATTGTGAACTGATTGGTTACTCTGCTAATTTAATGTACAAAACCTCGACTTTTTTTCCTCTTAAAAATGGGTGTATTATGTGGGTTAGCTTCATCCTAGTTTATACGGTGGTCTTCGGACCAGCAATGATGTGTAATTTTTAACTGTTTTGTTAAATCCTTTCTCGTGTTTTTCTTCTTTTTTTGTTCCTTTATCCTTATGCTTAACGATCCTTTCGTATCACCTGTGTATTTTCTATTGTAACTAACCACAGTTAAAACAGTTTATAGAACCCTGTGTGCCATACTTTTGTTTTGTTTTACGAGGTTTGCCTAAGAGTGTTGTGTGTTTTAAACGCAGTTCTAATTTTGTACTCGCTTCCTACTCTTTTAAAATTAGTTTTCTTCTATAATCGCTGCGCATAAGCGATCTCCGATTTGCCAGCGAGGCAAATTGATCTCCATTTCGATTTAATGATTCAAGAATTATTCTTCTGTTTCATTTGCTTGTTTATTACTGATAGAGAGTATCCATATTGCTTCTAATAACCTGATTTGTTTATTCTAACCTAGATTGTAGTTATGTGTTTGTTTCGCTATTCAACCGAGGAAGAAATCAGATTTTAGATCTTAAAACGTAGTGTTGGCAAATACCCGGTAACCCGTTTCTTTTACAATCCTTCCATCATCGAAAACAAATTGAAATGCTACGTTTCAAGCCTAGCATATTTCTATAACACATTGTGCATGTCTTACCATTATCTATGGAATTTTTTTAATAATGTTTGTATCGGCTTTAAAAGTGTTTGACTATGTAAGGTAGGTTAATAATGCTGATTAGGAGTAATTCGCTTGGGAGCCTCTGGACCTCCTGTGGAGTGGGGAATATATTATCGTACTCTCCACACCCCACATCCCCACGGTAATGGATCCCTCCAGAATAAATTCCTGGTACGTGAAGACAATCCATATTGTTGAAAGCACTCTCCAGTATACCAGATGTATATTAAACTGAATATGAAATATTTAATCATATATACTCGTATTACGAATCTTAAATTGTATTTTCATTTAAAGCTACGTTGCAACTGATGCCCTAATTGTACCGAATACTTCATACATGCATGTTACTCTTCTGTAAGGAATTCTTGGTCGTCCTTAATAAGATTTTATACACATAATGAGATTCCAGATAGCGGATAAAAAGTTTTATTATCAGCTATGATGCACCATAAGGTGAAATTTAAACAAGTAATAAACTGGTGTGCCAAAAATCTTTTTCCGTGCAGTAGTAGTGTTCTACACAGTGAAATATGTATAGGTCATTACAACCTTAAACGTACTACGGGCCTTTAAAATGACAGATTTAAATAACAACGTTTTTTAGCAACGAAAAATGTAATTACTTTTGAAATTATCAATCTTAAGATAACTGTAGTATTAAAATAAACCATCAGTAATCACCAAACAACTATTTAAATATTTAATACACATTTACAACGTATCATCTCTTTGAGAATTATATAATTAACTAGCAGTTACCACATCTTTGCACACGATTTTCTATTGAATAATAGGTACATCATAGGTATGTTCTTTGTAAAAGGTTTAATAAACACTCTTGAATATAAAAGATGGTCACTAAAAGATATTACAGTATCCTGATCCACTTCACAATAATTTGACTTTAAAGATCAACAATTTGGGGCACTGATGTCGAAGGGTGGAACAGTTTTTATGAGTACTAATAAAATACACAAATACTTCTGCAATAATCCATAATATTTGAATAAATAACTCCAACAATTTCAGTAACACGAAAAGTGTTTTCGGCCAAAGGTAAGGAATAATAGTTCCATCGTAGTAATCTTAGTGAAGTACTTATGATGTATTAAGATTCGAAAAAAATGTACTTCAGCCCTAAGGTATTTTGGCATCATAGTAGCGTTTTCCTTGTTGTACGATTAAGAAAGTTAGTTGGAAAAGTCAATAAGTCACTCCTCCAGGAATTTAACCTGCTTCCAGTGCCGCAGAACCGTTTGCATTGCTGCCCTGATCAAGAAGGTATTATTTTTGGAATAAGGTGTTACCGGCACCGTAGTCTGTTGAGAGAATACTACAAAATAGTATTATTTATTCTATATTTTACAAATTCTAGGACTGCGGGAGTTGAAAAATAAAATACATTTCTTCTAGGGGCAAAACTATTTCAGCCCCCACATTAAAAACTATCTAAAATTAGTACAGTTTAAAATTGTTTAAATCTTTCGATTACTTTTAATTGTTTAATGTGTAAGACACAGTCTTATTGCAACTTATTTCATTTAAATTAATTGTCATTCTATAATGAATTCATATGGAATCAACATCAGCTCTCGACGTGTGAAGTTTATGAATATTCATATGCTCGGTCATCATAATGCTGGTGTCGATTGCATACAAACTTCTGGGCTTTGTCAAGAGAAATTCAAGATATTTCCACAATACTAAGACAATTATGACTTTGTATAAAACTATGATAAGAAGTAAATTAGAGTATTGTTCTGTTATCTGGAATTCAATAAATGTGTTAGAGTGTAGCAATTTAGAGATAATACAAAACAAATTTCTTAAATTTTTATTTTACAAACAACATAATTATGTATGTCCTTACGACATGCCCACTTCTAATTTAAGGGAAATGTTTGAGATTAAAAAATTGTCCATAAGAAGGGAACTAGCCTCAATAAGTTTTTTATGTAAGTTACTTAATAATTCAGTTGATAGTTCGTATTTGTTAAGTCACATAGGTTTGCATGTACCACATCATATATTTAGAGAATTTAATTTATTTGCTTTACCTACATGTAGAACAGTTTCTCATTATAACTTTCCTTTGTACAAGACTCTACGGTTTCTTAATTTAAACCAATCAAACATAGATATTTTTAATGATAATTTGGAAAATATTTTAAAGATATGCAGCAACCTTTTATTTTGATTTAATTTATTGTTCATTGTAGAAGTGTATGTGTACAATGAAGCAAGTTGTTATTTTTTTTAAATTTTATAGAGTTCATTTATTTATGTTGTGTAAAGAAATTTTAATATTAATTTGTGTAACTGCCAGCAGTTTAGTTTAGTTTAGTTTGTTATGTTAAAGTTCATATTAAGAGTACATTAATTTTAGTTAAGATAGCTGTTTTGGGAATAATTGAAGGTTTTGTACTTTGTTTGTGCTATATCATGTCCTGTAGCTGTCATGTAAAATTGAAAATAAATAAATAAATAAAAAAAATAAAAAAAAATAATGTAAACTGGAAGAGGTGGTACATTTGCATTGCACATTTCCGCCATCTAATATACGTAGTGCTGTGTCACGTGACCTTGAATAAGGAAAGTATGATCACTTGTTACATCGCTGTTTATAAAGAACTTACTACGAAACTTTATGCTTCTCCAGCGATACTTCGTTTTATGCAATGACTTGGCGACACTCAAGTAAATAGATGCATAACAAAGAACCAATTTTGGTAACATAATCTAGCTATTGCAATCACCCTCATGACGGAATTTTCCTTAAAATTTTCCCAAATTTATATCAGTAATGAATGAGACACTGTAGAGCAAAAGGGGAAATTTATTAGAATTCTCATTGTAGTTTGGAACAGTGTGTGGTCTTACATTTTTTATTTATCATAGGGTTTCCAGATAGTAGCCATCCAAAGTGTACACAAGGCATACAATAACAACGAATTTATTTACAAAAAATAATTTAAAATTTAACTAAACAAAATCCATATTTAGAAACCGTTGTATACATGCTTATCACAATGTTAGTATTATAAAGTTTCCAGATGGTGGAAGTTTATACATTTTTTTTAAGTGTTGCGAGTTTTTTCACTAACCATTACAGTCGTCTTCATACATCTTCAAAATTAATAATAGATTTGAAGTTCGTTAACAATGTAATTGTCTCTTCGATAACAAGTTAGTCTAGTTACTTCAAAACCTTGCCGAATAGCGAGACTTGTGGCAAAGCAAGAACTTTTTGTGAATTAATCGTTACTGAAATTAAATATGAATATTGTCATTTATAGAAATTAATAAATATGAAACATCGTTTCACAGCTATTTGACCTTCCAATCATATATTATTTTGATTGTGTACACGTATTTTCTGAACTATTGTGTTACAGAAACAAATTTACATTTTGTTAAATAATTAAAATTATACACACAAATATATAAGGTATAAAAGCGCACTCTAGACCTCAAACCTTTATTTATAGTTTAGAATGAGGGAACTCAGAACTTAACTATATCTGTTGAAGATAAATCTCCGCAACTAGGCCGAAATATGTCAAGAATGTAATTGTGTAAGCATCGTGTAGGCGCTGTCGCAACACCGTCCGTGCAAGCGTAAGATTACAATTGGAGTATATTATTCACTACTACACCCGTTGAAGTTTCATTAAAATATAACACTTATTTAACACTTAAAAAGCAGGATTTAACTTTCACGGTAAGAACTCAACGCAAGTGCTTTTCTCGTCTTGCGTTACACAGTCATACATGAAGCTGGTTGCGCTGTTCTTTACGCAAAAGGGAACTGCAATTGACAACAAAGAGTTTCAACTACTACTGCTGAGTGCTGAGTAGGAGTAAATAATGAAGGTGGTGTAATTGAAGATGGTAGAAGTTATTGTTCTAGGAGAAGTGAACCAATCAGTGCCGCACAAGCACACAATCTGGTTATTCTAGAAATCGATAGTTTTCTATAGTATTCTAGTTTTGGAATAGGCATACAAAGGGTTAGAAATATGAAATAATTTTTTTCTTTTATTATATATTTATAGATACACTTTTAACCGACCGTCAGACACATAAATGATACCCTTGATTATGAAATCTTCTAAAGGTTTTTATAATCAAGGATGATCGTTATATCCTTGTCAAATAACTAAAAAAAGAAACTAAAAGTTACCACTTCTATAAGGGTCTCTATATGGTTAAGTGGCACTGATTTAACGTTTATTTACTAGTACTTGTCTGATAGTTGCGTTTAAGTATATCAGTCTAAAAAGTTTTATCTAAGAAACTATTATCATTTTATATTTTTAACCCTTCTGTACCCATTCGACCTCCACCAAAACCAGCTCGGCTGACGATCGATTTATTTCTTAAGGGAAACTTGAAGAAAACCAGGTTGAGTGACTAAAGAATGCAAATTGGCTCTTGTCTCCTGGACTGCAGTATACTGACTGCTAATGTCTCAACCAATTGTCAATTGAATATGTTAACACCAAAAAAGGTAATAAATAAGAAAATGTTGACGACATTTAGTGTGTATTGTCTGAGCCTAAGCTTTCAGCATTACTTGCATGCCATCATAGAGCAAGCAACCTGTACACTCAACTTCCAGAATGGATTTACGTTCCCTCACCTCAACATTTGCACATCAATGCTTTTATACAGAGTACCATTTAATAGAACGAAATGTGTTAAAACGGAATTGGAAACACATTAGTGAACATCCGCTTCCAATTTATTACAACCAATAAGACAAATCCTTGTGAATAGTTACTTCCTTCCATTGTTTGAATTACAAAGAGTAGGATTTATCCAAAACTATGAATGAAGAAATTATAAATGCTCAAATGTGCGTTGGAAATGCTTAAGACATCATCACCCCCTGAATCTTTGATTCTTGGCCACATCAATGAAGATCATCTTTATAATGGTCAAGACTTTTAATATTGCTTTATTATATGCATAAGACTTATAAAGGGAATAATTCATCAAAGTTGTGTTAACAAAATGCATGCATTTCACAAAATAGGAAGATAAGTTTAACCCTAAAGTGCAAATAAATATCCAGCGAGGAGTGTTTGTTGGCTGCTACTCACGTGGCACTGCAAGGGTTAATGATGTAGCTTAGTCACTTTGAAGTGGAACGAAAATAATGGCACATTACCGCTTGCATATCTCCATAATCATGTACCAAAGCAAAAAATGCACAGAATATTAAAATACTGCTCTTACCCCAATCCCTATACTGAAATCCGACACTCTAAGGTTGTTCAACATGTTATCTATCACTAGGAGGATATAAATGGAATAAATTGGTAGAGGGTAGAACTGGTTTGATGTTAGGACTGGACCCTAATAATACTAGTCAGGTGATCAATATCCATCTGCCCAACAACTAATCTGAGCTTTCTCTACGTTCCTACCAGATGCACAAGAAACTACATACTCAAATGATAAATTAGTTGTGTTAAGGTTTAATACCTTTATTATGAATCCCATATATAAAGTTATGTTTTAATAACTACCACAATCATATAAGAGGATGAATGTCATATTAAATATTAATTCATCCCGGTAAATTGAATCGTATCGCGGTGATTACAGTATTATTAATAACAGTGTTCATATATTATTAAAAAGCAAATGTATGGTTTTATAATGAACATACTAGGTAGAGTCAGTATCTATAATCTCTCTAATTGTAATACTTTCATTATTACTATGGCTTTCTGTTGTAAAACAAATCATTTTTAAAATTTATCACTATACCAATATTCTGATGGTTTCCATACAACAAGTAGGCGCATATTGTCATGAGAAGCTATTACTAATTATACGTGTTTAACAATCATTTATATAGTTTCTAGTGCATTGCGTATCCAAGGAAATATTGGCATAAAAGTAATTGATATAATTTTACAAATAAATTCCATACACATACCTAATCATTTTAGACTTACGATGTACACCTATAATGCCAATAATAAGAACTACTAAGAAACCCGAATAATACTTTTGCATCTAGATTTATTCAAGCAATGTAAATGACAATGTTTTAACCTTACTTATTGCACATCTGCAGCATATAAGGAATCGGCATACCAAAATTCAACATATCCTCAATGTCGTAATACAGAATATACAAGGTACAGGATATATTTCCAAATAGTTAAATGGCAAATGTCTATGAAATTTCTGTCAACATTCTTAATCTTCCATCGTAAACTAGTAAACTATCTACAAAATGTATAATCAGTAATATTTTTCCAATTCACTTGTGCAGTTAATAATGGTTACAGATACTACAAGTACTAACAAGTTCCACGAACCTGTCGTTACATGACTGCTGACTAGATGATTATTAGTCGAAAATTTGAAAACATCGTCTTCAAACCGGGATTTGAACCCGAGACCCCAGGATAATCTGCTGGGCGAAACCACTCTGCTGCCAGAGACGAACGAAGGCGTGATTATTGAACATAGTTTGTTCACTTGATTGTATGGTAGATAGCCAAAGTACGAAGCAAACATACAGCTTCAATTATGAAGTAACTGATTACATGCTCGTTCCTCTTTCATTAACACTCACTATAAACTATTTCAATATTTTCAGCTCCTATTACAGTGCTGTTATAGAATACCTGATATAGAAAGATATCAATCTCACAATAGACATCGAAGTTGAGCAAGACTAAGTGTTATTATGATTTAACTGCTATTGAACTCGAAATAACATTTGGATTCAGAGAGAAACAGAAACTTTTATGAGAAAAGTTTTGTAGCAATTAATTATTTGCCTTGTGCAGGGAGTAAGAGATGTCATTAAACTGAAACCAATCTTTCAAATTATTATTATATTTCTAACAACCATTTGCCAGTTTTACTTTTATATTATTATACGTTTGTGTTAATTTCAAATTAATATTTTTAATAAAATAGTTTTTAATTAATTAATTGTTGAATTACGTATTGCAGGTTATCTTATTTAGCACTGCCTGGATTCTAATAATGATGAATTAAGGAAATGGAAATACCTATATCGGAAAGACACATACATGATTATGAAGTAAAACATTTTAAAGGTTGCTTTGTCTTTCAATTTTTGGATACACCTATCGTAAGTTACATGACATTAAACATCATGAAATTAGACATTGAACTTTTGCAAAAACAATTTATATATTGAATGTATTTTAATAAAATAACAGTAAATTTAAATTTTAATTAAGTCCATACTTTCTTTAATTGGCTGATCATTGTGTATAATTTTCTATGTTGTGTGGCCAGGAATCCGTATTGAAGTAGTCGAGGTTATCACAGGTCATGTTGTGTTGAGGTTTATAGACTTACTGCTTGGAGTGTACTAGAAGCAGCTACAACCAGTGACAGTACAAAATGCCGTGCATTGACACGTTTGGTTGTGTAACTAAAGAGAGGTAAGAGTTCCAGTTCTTCGAGGGAGTTCTTGTGAACAGGGCCGCCCACGGGGGGGAGCAATGGCGCAAGTTGCGCCATTGAAACAAAAATTGGGGGGAATGAAAATTTTGGGGGGGAACTTTATAAAGCGGGTTCCGGATAAGCTATGTACAAAGTTAAAAAAAATGTACAAGTTTGCAGTAGTTTTAACAAATTAAAGCCGTGAGAGGCAAAAAAATAAATAAAAGCAAATTAAACTTTGCAATTCAAACGAGGCGAATGCAGTAGTTCTATTTTTAGACCAACAGACCCCCGCCCACGCCTTGCCAAGGTCGTTGTCAAGGGGAAGTCCACGCACCTCATCCCTTCCGCGCCGCCCAGTGCTCAGTCAGTCACGCATTGTCTTCAAGTGTAGTGTGTAGTGTGTAAACATAACCTCAACACAACGCAATAATTAGTGTCTTTACGAACGAAGTGACCACTTGAATGTCGTGTGTGCGTTTCTGTTTCGTTTTGTTATACGAGTTTAGTATTAAGTAGCTACTGTATTTCTGTGCTAACTGTAACTTTTTGTTTTATAGAATTAAATAATGTCTCGTAAATTAAAAAAAAGGCATTCAAATATAAGTGTTTGAAACTAATGTGCAATACGGTGCACCGCCATGACAAGTGGCTAGAACACTGTAAAAAGAAACACCTCTATAAGTTCAAAAACAATATTGATATAAAATATAAAATTAAAGAGGAGAAAGAAGGTGATGGACTTTGGATACCCTACATGGGACGTGGAGAACGTTCTACTTTATAGCAGAGCAGGTCTAGCAAGAGCCGTGGGCCAAAGATGCGCAGTAGCCTAGAGGTCAGATGTACGAGTGGGGGACGGGGGTAGCAGCCAGCTCAGTTCACTGCTGTCAGGCGTTGGAGTCGTGTCCTTCCGTTGTGCTGACATCTAGCGTTCACGTGACCGTGCTGTGGTTGTGTTATTGTTGTTTGTACTCATATTAATATGGAAGCTCAGCAGCATCGTAAACTAATTGGTGGACGAAAAGTATTGCATAGCCAAAGTCGAGAAATCATTGCAAATGTGTACAAATTTATGAAACGTGAAGCTGAAACTGGAGCTACAATACATTTAAAAAAATTCAATGTCGTGTAGCGGAAGCCACGGGTGTATCACTGACGTCTGTAAAGAGAATTATTGCAGAAAGCAGAACAGTTGTTCAGACTGAAACCCAGTTTTATACGCCAAATAAAAAACGACATAGAGTAAAGAACAAAACGGAGTTAGATGAGTTTGATTTGTGCGTTGTCAGGCGAACTGTAAATGAGTTCCACAAAATCAATGGCGAACGACCAACAGTAAAAACTCTATTACCAGCTCTCAGAGAAAAAATTAATTTTACAGGGAGTAAATGGTCATTAGGTAAGGTTTTACACAAGCTAAACTTTCGCTGGAGGAAATCAGTTAATAACAGGAAAGTATTGGTTGAAAAAAGTGATATAGGCTAAGGGAACTACGTTTAAAATATTTAAGAAATATCCAGAATTATCGATCGGAAGGTAGGCCAGTAATCTATATGGACGAGACCTACGTTCATTCTACACACACAAAACCCTTGAGTTGGAGTGATGGAAGCGAGGCAGGTTTAAAAATCCCTATTAGTAAGGGCGAGAGAATAATAATAGTTCATGCCGGTAACGAAGATGGCTTTGTAAATAATGCACTATTGACGTTCATTTCTGGGAAAAAAACAGGGGATTATCATGGTGTCATGAATTTCAGCAACTATGAAAAATGGATACGAACACAATTAATTCCTAACATACCCCAAAACTCTGTTATTGTTATTGATAATGCACCCTACCACAATGTGCAGTTGAACCCAGCTCCCACGTCGTCAACTTTAAAGGCAGACATGATACAGTGGCTATCAGAACGAAACATACACTTTTCTAAAGATATGTTAAAACCAGAATTGTACTCAGTTATTAAAGAAAATAAACCAAAGTACAAAATGTTTAAAGTAGATTCTATTCTGGCAGAAGCCGGCCATTCTGTTTTAAGGTTACCACCATACCACCCAGATTTAAATCCTATTTAAATGGTATGGAGTTTACTTAAGGAAAGTGTAGCCAAACGAAACGTTTCGTTTAAATTAGCTGAAGTTCAACAACTGGTAGTAGAGATATGTAGCCAGATAACACGAGAACAGTGGAGTTCTCGTGTGAACCATGTAAAAAAGTGGAATTGGATTACTTGGCATTAAAACCGGAAATTAACGAAATTAGTGAACAAATAATAATTAATTTGGGAGAAGATTCCGACACAGAAGATGACAATGATGACAGCCATCCAGAAAGTGATGATGAAATGGATGACGTGGACTTGAGTGGAATAGAACCCCTGATTTAAATAACTGTAAGTTTTTTATTTTATTTAAATAGTTCTAGGATTTTATATAGGCTAGATAATATTATTTCGTCATATATAGTTTAAAGCCATAGATGATGTAATTACTAATATTAATATTAATGTATAAGTAGTTATGACGGCGGTTAGAATGTCGTATCTGTGAATAGTGGTTGCTTGTGAGCACGTCGGCGCCGCTCGGCGAGGCCAGGCAGGCGGCTCAGTGCTTCCCTCCCTCTCGTCCCTCTATGCCCTACTCCACTTCCCCTCTCGCGCCGGTCACGGCTCTTGCTAGACCTGCTCAGTTATAACTATGGACGACGAACCTCAACCATCAACTTCTGCGCAATCATCGGCTATTGAAAGGTACCGCAATATTACAGTAACAAAATGTCCATATCTTAGTTTGTTCAATTTTATAAGCAGGGAGTAAACACAATATAAGCTATGCTCTATTAATGACTCACTCCTAAAGCTTTCAAAACATTAAAACCTTTCTAAGTAACAATTAATTAAGGCATTGAAGGCCATAGAAAAGTACAAAGCTTATAAAAGAAGACTAACAAATGATAAAAAACTTCAAAATGCAAGTAAATATTATACTGTATTGAAAAGATGAGGCCTGCCTGGAATGGTGACAGGCTAAATATATGTAAATATTAGCATTTTTCATTTACAAACATACTATCAGCCAAATATTAAAGTAGTATTGGTCCAATACGTTATAAGCAAAAGCATCTAATGAAATAAAAATTCAAATACAATTCAGTTTAATAATGTATAAGCCTATTGGTCTATAGAGTTTTTGTAATTAAAATATCAAGATCGTTTTACTTGCTATTGTTACAGCTTACAGCTTTTGCTTTGTCCCTTCAACCCTATTAACACTCTTTGTATGTAGAAAGGAGTTGCTATCTTTAAAAAAAAAACATTTTGTCATAATATATTTTACCACTTTAGTATGATGTTACCATTTTGAGGTGCCCTGAGACAAAAGAGGTTTCTCTAAAAATATATGGCTTTATGTGTGTTCGTTTATCTCCTGTCCAGTGTAGCATAATGTGGCATATTATTGATAATAAACTCAAAAATAGTTCTAATTAATCTGTACTTGAAAAAAGGGTTTATAGATTTTACTAAATTTTGACTAGCAGATTATTGATATAAAAGTTTACAGTGAAGGCATTTCTCTATATTTAGATTGGTGGTGCCTGGGCTAGAAGAAAATCCACATTCTGGAACATCAGCTGTCTAAGACCGCAACGACGAAGAAGTTGAGCTGCAGTGTCACCAAAGAGGAGATGGATCTAAATATACGCCTCTAATACTTGTTCACGATAAAGAAATTGAACTTCCAACGTCCTCCATGGAAACTAGCATGCCAATGACAACAGCAGAAGAAGAAGACGGTTTTAGAAAATATAGAGGACAACATACCCACAGAGAAGATATCTGAACCTATTACTTTGACCGAACTTCAATTCTCTACATCGATCCTACAGATCCAGCAATTTATGCAAACAAAAGACTCTCTGCTGAACTAATTAACGAAGCACTAAAGCTGGAATCGCAAGACCTAAGTATAATAGATTTTCCTTCCTCATCCGGTAGAAAATTCAACCCAAAAGTTAAAAAAAGTCTTTTACCTAATGGAACAACCAAAGATAGGAAGTGGCTTGTTTACAGTAGACATTATGATGCTGTATTTTGTTTGCATTGTTTGATATTTGCTTTGCCATCAGAAAGAACAATTTGGGGTACCACAGGTTGTAGGGGTTGGACGGATTATAGAGGAGATCGAGATATTGAACTTCATGAAAAATCAAAAATCCATATTTCTTCTCAAGTTGGTAGATTGCAATGGATATCCAAAAAAAGAGTTGATACTGATTTGACTGAGCTAAATGATAAATTAGTCAGTCATCACCGTGAGGTTCTATCGGTCGTTATAGACTGCTGTCGGTATCTGACCGAGGAGATGTTGGCTTTTCGAAATAAAGAGTCTCTTAACGGAAAACTAGTAAATTTATTTCAATTGCTTGCTAAGTATAACCCAGACGCAAGAGTTTATTTGGAGAAGCTTGATAAGTCAAAAGAAAATAAAACTAAACTTGGTTCTAATTTTCTGAGTTACAGAAACATTTATGATTTAATAAATCTCATGAATAGAATTGTTGTTTCAAGAATTGTGGATCATGTTAATGAAACTAATACGTATTCTATAATTCTTGACTCCACACAAGATGTTAGCAAGAAGGAATGCACAACAGTGCTAATTCGATATGTCGATCACAGAGATACATTCGGAGAAATCAAAGAGAATGTGAAGCCAGAAGAGCGGCTTGTTAACGTTTTTACTAGCAGAGACACAACTGGCAAAAACTTATCAATTGAGCTATTAAAAACTCTCCAGGAAATTGGATTTGATAAGAATGGTATGATTGGGCAGAGCATGGATGGTGCGGGAAACATGCGTGGTCCATTTAGTGGGGTCAAATCATTTGTCCTCAAGGAATGCCCTAAAGCATTCTACATTTGGTGTTGTTCGCATAGATTTGCCTTAGTTGTCGAAAAATCAATGGAATTGTGCCCACAAATAAGGGAAATGTTATCAACTCTGCAAGAACTGTACAATTTCATGTATGGACATAAAAGACATCATATTTTCGTAGAGAAGTTAGAAAAAGGTCCATGTCAGGCTAGAAAAAAGCGTTTGAAAAGAGTCAATACGACAAAGGTGGTCAAGCAAAAACGATGCCGTAAAAACCGTTATAACTTGCTATGATGTCCTAAGAGAAACCCTGGAAGACATATCTGATAACGCTCAATCTGAAACGGACTCAAGAACATCAGCAAACGGACTTCTGAAAGCACTATTTGATTATGAATCTGCTGCAGTTATGATCATTGCTGCCGAACTATTCAAAATTCTGTCACCAGTGACTGTTTGTTTACAGTCTAAAATTATTGACTATGGAATGATTCCGACAGTGGTGTCTGAAACTATTTCTAAACTCCAATCTATGAGAACCGACGAGCGATGGGACAAAATGGTGTGCAGTATTAATCATTTTGCTCAAGAACACAACCTCCAGAAAACTTCAAACAAATGAATCCGAAAGAGAAAAGTATTCATGGACGAACTTGCCATTGATGAAATAATATTAGATCCTATGGCAAAACTGAGGACAGAAGTATTCTTTAAAGTGCTTGATTCCGTGATCACACAACTACATTATCGTTTTCCTGAAAGTTCATTAAATTTTGTGCAGCAAATGACTCATTTTTCTCACGAAAAGCTGCTAAACACTGGGGACGACATCCTAAACCCAGACATTGTCAGTGACCTGTGTGGTTACTATGGATTGGATACCGAGAAACTGTAACGAGTTTCATGTTTTCAGCCAGTTATACAAAGGCAGCTATCAAAATATTGACCTGTCAGATGTCCTTTCTTCAAAAGATGATAAATACAAAAATGCAAGACTAACCAATGAAGAAGTTGAAGTTGAAACCCAAGATTCTTCCGATGAAACATTGGATTGTACAAGTACAATTGCAAAGCAACGATATCTTGATCAATGGATCAAGAAGGGCTTTATAAGACCCTATCGCTGTTTATTGAACATATCTGGGTTTCCATATTTGACATCATTGTATCAGATAATTCTCACCCTGCCAGCAACAAGTTGCTCAGCTGAAAGAGCAATGAGCAAACTTAAAATCGTTAAAAATAGATTGAGAAGCAGTATGGGTGATACCTGGTTGTTTGATATGTTGGTTTTGGCATCCGAAAAGGATATTTTACAATCAATTCCAAACAGTGAGATCATAGACAAATTTGGCATTTCAAGTGAGAACAGGAAAAAACTTTACAAAGGCCACCAAGGGTAATCAAGGGTTAAGTTCATCAAGTTAGTTACCTTTTTGAAACACCTCTAGCCATTTTGACTTTTAATTATAGTACTGTACATTGATTTATTATTTTGTATGGCATATGTGTTGTTTATACATTTTACTAAAAAAAATTTGACAATATTTATACACCCCCATGAATGGTAAATTTTGGGGGGGGAATGCGCCATAGCTTTTGGGGGGGATGGGCACCCCTGCTTGTGAATACTTACATTTTAGAACCTAGATTCTGGTCAAGTTAAGGTTCCAAATTATGGAGCAAGTGAGCTATTCTCCAAACTCTTGACATGACGGGGATGTTGAGACAATGTGGAATACTTATGTTGAGACTTATGTTGAGTTTTACTCCATTTCACCTTCTGTTATCCTTACTGGATATAATGTTGTCTTTCACTTAGGCATTACGGGGTTTTGAAATAAGACAGTTTTAGTTGTATATTAAGACTGGCAATCATTTATTCGACTCGTATAATGGCATACACACTGCAGAAACATATTGCCAACATTCAAATGTTATAGAACAAAATACTAAAGTTAGATATATTACATATCCTCCCCCTTTAAAATCTTACTTGCATCCTATCAGAAAATACAATACAACAATATAGTAATAACACAAAACATGGACTATATTGTTAGAACAGAGTACACAGAATAAAAGCAAGCTTTACATAATCTATATATATATATATAAATGCGAATGTTTGTTTGTATGTTCCGTTATAACTCTGGAACCAATGCACGAAACATCGTGAAATTTTGTACAGTGATTCTACACGTTCCTGGAAGTAACATAGGCATACTTTTAGAGAGGTATTTGGTCCAATTTTAATAGTTTATTTCATTAATTTTTTAATTATAAATAATTGTTGTTGATGTTGGTGTGTTTTATATTGGATCCGACATACTGCGCTACGACTCGTAATACAAAGCGAACTGATACTTACAGCTGATAATACTTTCAGCTGAAGTTCATCAAAGAGGCAGAAACATTTGTTTACATTTAAAATTTAAAACATTTTTATTGTAAAGTGTTTGATTAGTACTGTTTTTAAATTCAGATTGCATCAATGATCAATAAACTATTTAATTCAAAGAAAATACTATTAAACGCTATTATGAAAACAACCTCATTATACAAATCCGTGAATGTTTGCACATAAGGTAATCGAATTTGGTTACATCGAAGGTAAATGAAAAGAGCCGAAAGAAAACACTTTATGATCGAAACTTGATTTCTTTGATACATTTTCTTGAAGGCACACCCCTAAAATAATACTGGAAATATCTTAGACAGAAAATTAATTTTAACAGACCGAATGTGATTCTGTATAACCTAATTAGTTTATCGAGATTCATCCGTATACAGTAACTGTTCTGAATAACTTAGAGGCAGGAATATGATACATACCTTCATAATGCGCCCAAGAGGCTCACGAAGGAACGACTGTCAATTATCTCAGCAATGTTTAGAATGTGATAGAAAAAGAATAAGTGAATATAGTGTACTGTTTTCAACGGGAAATTGCGTGCGAAGCCGCGGGAAACTGCTAGTAAGTTATACAATGACATATGAATTTAAATTAACCAAATTCATATGATAAACATTTTGAAATAAAAAAATTAAACACTCTACTCAGAAAAATAGTTTTCACTAGTATAGTTGATCTAAACTTACTTGGGTAGCGGCTCTGTATTATTGTTCGGTCAGCTGGCGGTGACGTCGCAAATGACGTTGAGCATACAGGGGTGGAATGAGCGTCGTAAGAGGGACGCTCTATACTTGGAGTTGGCCCAGTGGGTCTCAGGGTCGAGGAGGGGAGGTGCCGTTCACTGGTGTCCCCCTCTGACCAGGTGATCACTTACTAACTGTTACAGTCTGAGACAACAATAAATCTTAGGGGTTTACATACCTTTAATTCTTAATACTTTCAGTTCCAGTTTGAATGCCAATTAATTTATCATTACGGCGTTTCCACACTATTTCACAAACTACTTTTCGTCGGCCTATTTTTCAAAGGTCGTAACTCCAAAAAACATAATTTTACAGGAGGTACAAATAACTGATTTGAGGGAGAGTACTCTGCTAATTAACCAATAAAGTAGCTCCATCTTGTATAAAAACGTTGTTTTTAATTGTTATTAAAGAAATACACTGTTTTTGGTAATTTTTTTTAATATGTCGTAAATATTCTAACTCAAAACTCAATTTGAGCACGGAGTTACAACTTTTTCTTTAGGTAATCAGGCTTGAATATTAAAACAATACAAGTTACCATGGAAAATAATATTGTGTATTTTATTAACACATTACACTAAATAAAATAATGTAGCACTGTAAGGTAATAAAGTTTTGCCACTCTAATAAAAATAAAATATTTTTAATGAGGCAGATTGTCATAGAATGAATGACAGTCTTTAGGTAGAGTCTTCTTGAGCTCTTGCAGGTCTTGATATTTAGAATGTTTATTGTTTTTGTTTATGTATGTTTAGGTGTTTATTTTTAGTCTTTCACCAAACAAATTAGGTAAGTCCATATTCAAAGGTATTATTGAGGAAATATTGGCCCTGACAGGCAGAGGGCGCCAATGATCAGTAAAACGCAACTTGAAATTCAGTTCATTTGGCTTGTACTGCAGAGCAACAAGGTCAACAACACAAGGATCCCCTACTTTTTTCCCTGGTCTAATAGATTTGATCTCTTTTAAAGCATTTTCACAGTTTTAAAAAAATGTGTAATCTATATACTTAACATTATAAGGTTTAGGATGTGTACGAGCTTTTTTCATAGCATCGCAATAGTCCGCTGGCACATTGAAGACTCTGTTTTTAACTTGCCTTTCGATTTGTGAATGAACCGAATCGGCCTCCATTTGAGTGTGCCCTTTTGTTAAATATTTTTGTTCTATAGTTATTTTGTGAACTTTTGCAAGATTGAGAGGTGTATTTGATAAAACCGCAATGCGGTTTTGGTAGCAACAGCCATCACTAAACAATGTGAGTACTTGGTCATCACTTTGCAAAGGACACTGATTATTGACAAAATCATAGATAATTGAGGCAAATTCATTGGAAGAGACACCTCCTTCTGACTCATTCCAAACATAACATGTAACGTCTTTATCCTTGAGGTTAAAAAAAGTTAAGTTATGCACAGCAAGTTTAGTTTTATAGTATAGACTTGAAACATTCGACTTGGGACACAATAACACACTCTGCAAGTCCATCGTGTATACGTAGTCTCTTGTGTTTTTGTCAGATTCTTTCTCTGCTCGGGCTTCATCTTTCTTTTTAAGATGAACGTCGTAAACTTCATTTGAAATCTGGCCAACGTTATAGCCAGCACAGGTTTCACACTCATCTTTCTTTGGGCAGAATAAGCTCAAGTTCTTGTCCAGAAATTTATTGGAAAATACAAAATAAGACAATGATTTTTTATTGCACTCTTCACTCCATCTACAATATTCCCTATACAGATCTTGCTTACTAGTCCAGTTAGGCTCTAAATAAAGCTTACTAGTAGACTTCCTACAATAATGTGACTTAATTTTAGGTAATTGATCAAAAAATTCATTTAACCCTTTGGCTGCCAGCGGCCGATATTTTCGGCCGAGTAAAACTATTTGAAAACTGCCAGCGGCCGATTTTATCGGCCTCTTCCTTTTTGCTTATAGCGCAGCTATTTAACCACCAATGTAATTCTTATAACATAAAAATAATAGCTAAAGAGTGTTTTTATTTCATAAAATATCAGTTATTACGAAAATCTTACTTTATATAGTACGCCATGTAGAAGAACGACGTAATTGTGTGGCTGTTGGTACACCCAGACATGAATCGTTATTTGACATTTTGCCTCTACTGATTACTAGATTAGCGTAGAACAATATTTCTTCAATATAAAACAGGAATTGTCTTATCGCAAACCCCTCCCCAACCTCAGACAGAGGTCAAAGTCGAGCGGTCTAGTAGATAACGTGATTGCAGAGTCCCGCCGCGCGGCCTGCCGTAATCGGGATTCTCGAAAAAGATAAGATAACAGCGACAAAAATATCGATCACAATACCTGGAAATGCTTGTTGATTGATGGAATGTTAGTTCTGTTACTCAACTACATCGTTTTACAACGTTCTAAGTTAATTGAAAAAGGTTTAAGCTTTGGGGGCATATAACGGAATCTGACCCCATTGATAATCGTTGTAAGTTTGTAATTTTGTAATTAAAGAGTTGTTTTTTTCGTTCTATCAGGTTTGTTTCTATAAATTTATATTTTTGTGTTCTTCATACTGATGCGGTCGGTATAATCCCAAAGTACCCAATTTTTATTGCCATTGTTTCTCTTCAATCTTCTGTATCCAACTTCATTTGTAAGTATAATATTATAATTTATTTTCTAACTTTAAAGGCTCTTTGTAACTATAAAACCTATTTATTAGTTTAATTTTCTTCCAATAACAATATCAAAAATAGAATTTAGTGTAAGACTAGTAATGTTTACCAATTCAAGCAAGTATTTGGAACCACATTCATAAAATTATGAAAATATGAAAAAATTTGCGTTGCCGCGGTGATTCAGTGTTATAATCATTATAACTTTATTTTCCAATATTTTTTTGTAATTTTTTGAACATTGACTCTCAATGACATTGTAAACATAAAACAAACATTTATTTTCTCCCATTATAGTATTTATAAGGTGTTTTGCAATACAAAAAAAAACTTTTTTGAACATTTTTAAATTTAATTAATTTATTTATTTATTTAAATAGTTTAATTAATTTGAAGTGGTTTTAAAAGTTATATAAGTTATAGTAAATTTCATTACGTTCAAAACAAAACAAAAATCATGATCCTAGCTAGTTAAAAAAGAAAGTTATTATCGTTTTTGGTTTACCTATGCGAAATGCTCATTTTAAGCCTGGCAGTACAGGTAGGCATATGGTAGTTTGGCTTGGCAGTCTTCAGATACGGGTAACTTAAACTGCCTGGCAGACTTTATACATAAAATACAAATATAGCATGGCAGCCAAAGGGTTAAAGCAACATTAGCCTCAATGTTAGCTGTTAATTTCCTTTTAGGTCTTGGTTCTAAAATTATCATCACGATCCCGTTCACCATCCTTGCCCAAATTTTGCTCTCCTTCACTTGGACAAGATTTTTTTCCAGTTTCTGTATGATCTTTCCCCAATATCAATAGTATTCAAAAACATTGTCTTACATACCCTCAGTTTTGAATCATTTATGAGCAAATAATAAAAAAAGTCGTGTGCCTACGACTGGTTTCATCTCCTTTTCGATCTCTTGCTCTTGCAGATGGCTTGCTCATCGTTAAGGTGCTAACAAACATTTTTTTCTCCTCCCACGTCATCTTCCAAAAATTATGAAATACTTTCTTCCTGTCCTCTTCAGTTATCAATGCACATTTCAATACAGACTTTTCTCCTCTATTACACTTACATCTTTCTTTGACAAACTTTCCTTCCTTTGGAATTTATTATGTACTGCCATTTCCCGTCTATATTTTTCTTTCCCATATATTTTTTTCCTTTTTCTCTGTTACTTTTATTTATATTAACAGTCCACTCCTCTTCACATACTTAATGAAGTTTTTTTCCGTTTTCTGTCTTTAGCAACTTTTCTTCATTATTAGGCTGAGTAATTACTTCAACTATGGCTGTTTCCATTATACCCTGAGGTTGATTTAGGCCCACTCCGTCACGCCAGAACTTCCAGTATTTCATCAATTAGGACTGAATTATTTTGAAATATTTCACTATTAGGCCTAATTTAAATGGTCACATTTTGTAAGCATAGGTCATCTAAGCCTATTACTTCTTCCACAACATTTTCATATAATAATATTATGTTATCAATATCAATACTTCCACTTACATCAAACTGGATGTTTTTATTAAAATTATCACCTTCGTAAAGAACTCCAGAAGAAGTTTTTTCTGTTGAAGTGTTCAGTTCAATTAAGTTAAGTGTACTGGTAGTACTTACCAAAACGTCATTCACAATACTCGATTCAGCAACAATAGGACTAGTCAGAACTTCAACATTCACACAGTTGAAACCTACATCATAGAAATTGGACACAGCAGTTATTTCGTTATTTTTATTTAGACTATAAACTGCTTCAGTGTCACTGTTAATTAACATTTCACTTGCAGCAACTGCACTACTTAATAAGTCATCACTTATCCTAGGTTTATTAACACTATTTACATTTTCATCACAAGCCATCTCAGGATATTTGTATGAGGTGTTTTTGTTTTAACCTCATTTTTTTATCTTCGGTCTCAGTATCATTGATTTGGTCTGGTTTTTTAACAGTTCCATAATTTTATCAGTCCTCCTTCTAGCCATGTTTATGACAGTCTGTAACAAAACAATCCCTTTCAGTAATAGAAGTTAAATACATTTGTGAGGTTATGACAACAAGACATTATAAACATAAACAATAACAGCTGGTGTCAGTACAACTTTGACTAAACCTAGAAAAAAAGGCAAAATGGTAGTTTCCTACACAGCTGCTAAGTGTGCAATGATTTTAACAATGTAAAACAGGAGTTACGGCATTTGATAATTTGCTTCAAGAGAATTTGATAAAGAGAAAAAGACGTAACAAAACAATATTTTTCATTCAAATTACACGTAATTAATTACGTTAAATACAATAATTTAAAAATACATATTACATTATATACTTACCTAGTATATAAAACTACAATCATTAGTTTCTTCACAGTGTAAACCCAGTAAATGAAGAAAACCTAGGCAGAACTCACTGCTATTACCGCCATATACTCACAGCCACCACCTTGTGTTTTCAAATGGTCCCAATGGAGTTACAACTTTTGAACATTAATTTATATTTTAGGGTGTTTCTGATACGACTTTTGATAATGGTGATTTTGAGGGCTTTAAACATTTTTTGGAGTTACAACGTTTTCTACATGTGTAGAGACCGAAGGAAGGAATAAAGTAACACCAAAAAGTTGATTTTCAATTTTTTTGGAGTTACGACCTTTGATAACTAGACCAACGTTTTACTAAATAAGAAACAGAACTTAAGATTTTTAATACTGTTCCTTCAATCCATTTATTTTTATGTCTAAAGTCTCGCACACGTACGGTTTGTCCTAATCAGTTTGTACTACTCCCTCCTGCATAAGTTACTTGTTTATTCTGATTTTTAAGTACTGTTTTAGCAGAGAGTCAACCAACTGTTTTGCTTCACAACTGTCAACCAAACATAAGTTTAGCCAGTGACACTTGTGTTGTACTGTGGATAACATTTCTGTAGGCTAACAAAAATTGATTTAACACTAGTTCTACATTGTCTTTAGAACCTAAGGTATGTTTTAGTCGTTTTTAACTTTGAATATCCCGTTTGGCCATTGCTGGCTGAAATATACGGTTGAGTAAGCGCATGGTGAATACCATTTGCTTTCAAGAAAGCACTAAACTCATAGGAAAAAAAGGGTAGACCATTATTCGACACAATTTGTTCAAGAATTCCGAAACATGCAAATAAAGGTCTTAATTTAGATATTGTTTGTTTAGCTGAGGTTGATGCAAATTGCCCTACTTCTCACCATTTAGTGTGAGCGTTGACTATTATTAGATATAGTTTGGAGTTAAGAAGGGGTCCTGACAAAGTTGATATTTTCCCGGTTGACATTGATAATTAGTCAGTCATTCATATAACTTAATTAAATCACCCTATGATTTACTACTAGGCTTGTCAATGTACACATGTCTTCCAATAGATTGTAAGTTTTTACACCAATCGCTGTCAATAAAGTCCAGACTTTTTTTCTCTGCCTTTGTTGTTCCAATTACAAGAAAACATCAAAGCGTTCAATATTATGAAAACCATGATTTTCTGCACTGTCAAAAACACTGATGTTGCCCATAATACCTGCCATTTTGTATCCGCCAAACAAAGAGTCGAGAAATAATGAACTTGGAACGGTCATACACCAAAATTAATTGTCGTAAAAGTCCGTCTTCCTACACTATACACCACTTAACCTCACTCTGCACGAAGTCATACTTGTCGCAGTAAAAATGCACCTTCCTACACTTTTACGCAAACTCACAGTTTATTCTCATTGCTACTGTTACATTCTTACTGGATATAATGTTGCCTTTCATTTGGGCATTTAAGAGTTTTGAAATAAGACACAGTTAGTTGTATATTAAGACTAGCAATCATTTATTCAACTTGTGTCATTGCATACACTCTGCAAAAACATATTTCCAACATTCAAATATTATAGAACAAAATACTGAGTTAGGTACATTACACTTTCTGCTCAAACCTTTGAGTGCAAAGCACTTTTGAAAGGATGACGCTATCAGTGTCAAGCATTTATGACAGGTTACCTCTCTCAGTGCCAAGTACTCTTTTTGTGTTTGTTTAGTATTCAACCAAATAATTCATAACTTTAAAAAACAAACATGATGAAATAACATTTCTTTTGTTATGTCAGGGAGAAAGTATGTTATATCTTGTAATATTTATTTAAATAATAGACCAAAAAAATTCAAAACAAAAATAACACTTTTTAACTTTTTAAGACTTTGGAATAAAAGCTGTAGTTTTTACGATTTTAATTTTTTTATATGCGTCTTTCTTATTGTTTATGTGCATAAGATCAAATGTTAAAAAAATAGATATCTGTATAACTGAATTATGATTTTTAATGTTTGGTATTTGTGTAGTGTTCTACGTTTGGTATTTGTGTAGTGTTCTACAGAATAATTCACAACACTGCAAAAAAATAAACACAATGGGATGATTTTTTTTATATTGTGTTGGGGGAAAGTAGGATATAACTTATAATATTTATTTGTATGATAAAACCTGTTGAAATGTTTAGATTAGAATTGTATTTAATAATTTCTTTTACGTTTTACAAGTTCATAAAGAAAAATTTTGATTTTTTGACCTTAATACATTTTATACAACATTTTTCATTGTTCCGTATGTAAGTAGGAACATTTATAACTTAACAAGTTAAAAAAGTAAGTATCTGTAATAATGAGTATGATTTTCCTTATACAAAATATTGAAAATCTGCACTCGCATAAAAGTTCTCTCTCATATAAATAGCTTCACCAGCTGTAAAAAAATTAAATCAAGATATATAAAATCTAGGTTTATTTGACTTATTGAGTATAAAATTATAGACTAATTACAATGTCATATGTCAACATTTAGTAGCAGAATAATAATTAATCGAAAGGTCGATCTAGTCCGCACTGATGTCATCGGTCCTTGGCAGTCTTGGCACTCAAAGGATGCAGGGTCTGAGTTCTGACACTGTCACAGGCTTACTCTTGGAATCTGTAGTCCACATCTGTCAGAAGAAATTCAGGAAGATCTAAACAATACTACTTAGTACTTGTCACAATTTCAATATTCAAAACGTATTCTTGGCAATACAACGTGTTCTTAGTTGTTGTCGTGTTTCATCATTTTGATATCAGAAATGCCTAGCTTATAAAAAAGTTCCATCACGTTAACCGAGCATAAATACAGTGTAATCCACATGAATATTTTCATTGTAACATCAGGTAGGTACCTTTCTGTAGCATAAAAGAATTTTTAGACAATAACTATGCTAATATCTCATCCTATCTATAGGATAACTAATGTAATTATAATTTTATTCCTACTTCCATTACTGTCTGAGATATCATGCAAAATCTCGGACAAACGCTGATGTATACAGACGATACAGTGCTCCTACTAGGTAAAAAAGAACCAGATCAACTTGAAATAGCTGCTTACACTGCTCTGAATATGGCTTTCCAATATAGTCATGGAAATGACCTTGTCGTAAATGAAAATAAAACTAAACAGCTGGTTCTAGGAAGAGACAAGGAAATTGCAGGGAGACTACCAGAGCTGGAGTTAACAGACACTTCAAAGTACCTGGGCATAATAATTGACGACCGCCTTACATGGACAGACCACATAGACTCTCTGTGCAAAAAGTTGAGCACAGCATTATATGTAATTCGCGGGATAAAAAGTACATGTGACACAGCAACAGCAAAGACTGCTTACCATGCCCTATACGAAAGTCACCTTCGATATGGGATTGCTGCCTGGGGAGGCACCTCAGCGAATAACATGCAACGTCTCGTAGTCCATCAGAAGAGAGCAATCAGAATTCTTAACAACCTCCAGCAAAGGGAATCCTGCAGGCATCCATTTAAAGATCTAAGAATTCTCACTGTTGTCAATCTCTACATCTTGGAAACTATCACCTTTCTCCATATTAAGTCACCTGAAGCAGCAAGAACCGGTGCACAATATCACAATTACAATACTAGGCATGCCACCAACTACCAACTCCCAGTACACCGACTCACTATGACAGAGAAGAAACCTACCTACGCAGGAGCAAAGTTATGGAACACCCTCCCAGAACACCTTAGAAAGACTGAAGAACTGGTTACTGGAGCATCCGTTTTACCAACTGAAAGAATTTTATGAGTGGACTAATAACAATGAATGTCAGCAGTGAAACAGATTTATATTAACTTGACAAAATATTCCATACTAGACTTCCATGACCCTTGTTCTTATCTCTATGATAATGTACAACAGAATGTAAACAAATAAATAAATAAATTGCATTGTGTGCAGCATGTAGTTTTTGCATAGTGCCTAACTTATATTATTATAATAGCATGTTTTCCTCAAGCAACATGTAATTTATTATTTTATAACTACTTTCTAGCTAACTGTGTTTCATCTCAATCATTTATATCTAACTTAGCCTATTGGTTGTATGTTGAATGGTTTAACTAACTTCGTCTGTCATAATAAAGAGCTTAATCAATCAGTCAGGTACACAACTGAGTGGACTACGATGTTTTAGACACAATCTCAAAGCACAGCAGAGCTTGGACAACAAAGCTATGGAGGAACTGTTGACTCAATGTGAATGTTGACTTCAGCACCACTTTGCTAAACACTGAGACAGTGTCAGACAGCTATAATTATTCAGTAGAATTTTTCACGACTTTTTGTACTTCGCGTTTAAATATTCCAAGAAAATTAACTGAATGAAACAAACTAAAATGCTTTTGGGTGAGTATTAATGATGTAACTAATATGATACATTTCCTAGAATTTTACGTGCAAAATAAGGACATAAGTGTTTTAAAGTTTAGTATTACTCTTTTGAGATAAAATGTACGGTGATTTCAATATAGTCAGTCGCCTCTTAGTAAAGCTTATACCCTGTAGCTTTGTCTTTCCTTGTCTTTTAGCATATCAAGTAGTGTATATCATCATGAGTAGCATCATGAGGTCAAATTATGTCTTGTATTTTGGACAGATAGTTTATAAAAAATATGATGATTTTGCAAAATACCTTGTTTAATGTTAATGCATTCCACTTATAATAGAAATAAAACTATCCTATTCTGAATCCTATTTTAAAATTCAATTATAGGTTTAGTAAGGGTACTTGAATTTTTTTTATGTGTTTCTATTGAAACAATATGAAAAAATGAAACCCCTTCCACCAACAACAGGGAGAAAGAATCTTAAAACACTGTAACGTGAAATAAAAGCTAAGACTTATGCTACTGAGTGAAATTAAAAATTATATTTCTTAATAAAATAAAACAAAATATAAAAATTACTAAATCTAATCAAATTAGTGGATGTGATATAATTGAGCTAAAGGTATGTTACAACAGGTAAATTATTGTGTCTGTATTCATTTTGTTGTTTTCAGATGTATTAATTTCTTAATATAGTATTATATTTATATCAGTTGATTTTATAATTGACACTAATTAGAATTTCAACATTCATAATGTCAAAATAAAACTAATAAATGGGGCACGTTTTATACTACATATTTTTCTGGGTGATAATATTCTAATCATTTTCAAACATTTGAACAGAATTTTTTGGTTTTGTTTTTGGCTATATATATACTTTTAATTTAATTTAGCAAACAATCACACGTCCATTTGATTTTATAGGTTCAGTAACAATCTAAAATGTTTTTTGTTGTTGTAAATTCAAAATAAAGTGGCCCAGCACACTTAGCTACTGATTTTTTAAGTCTAAATATAGGCCTTAACTTTAAAGATAACAATTTTTAATAAAGATGCTTATCAATTTTTTTTTTTCTTTTATTTTCTTGTATGTTTCTTTTCTGTTGTTTTGTTTTCGTATTGTATTATGGTTGTTTGGTCACTAAATATATATTTGCCAATGTATCTCTAATTTGTATTGATGATACTGAAAATCCTAGTATTAAACTACTAGAACGTAATGAAAGACTTTAGAGAACTGACTAACTTTCCAAAGTAAAGAAATATCATAATTTTGTGAACAATATTTGATTTGAAATTCTATGCTTTTTTTAAAGTATTGAAGCATATTATCTATTCAGGGATGACAGCTGATCAGCAGTAAGCAAATTTTTTATCACTTTGTCCATGAAAAAGTGTAGATAATATAATCAAATTAACAAATTATGATAGTTTAGTACATAATAATTTGCTTTCATTTATTTATACCTATGTTAATTTAACTCTACATTTGTTGCAATAATAAAAGATGGAAATGGGTCACTCTGTCATCAGGACTTTACAAGCCAAAAAATGTATACATTGCCAAAAAAAATATGTGTTTACACATCTTTTTACCATGTAACTGTAGATTATAGCTGTAATGTGAGAAATAGTATATGATAATCACAAGAAATTTTCATCAGATAAAATAAAATTTGTTGGAAGTTTTGTACTAAATTTGTAATTTTAATCCCCTTACTGGAATGGTAAAACAAATATTTTTTAAAGCTAAGCTATACAAAATGACACAACTTAACAATAAACAAATATCTGTATAGGTATAGTTGCTGGAGTAATTTTTGTGTAGTAATAATTTCACAAAAAATTTCATAAGTGAAAAAAAGCATATGAGTGAAATATATTTTTGTAACTATATATAAAACTACATAACCCTTAAGAAAGTGATTTTATAGCTAGTAAGTTGTTCTTTTATAAAAAATTGATTTATTCTAAAATAAGTTTTTAATTTTTATTTTAAAACTTTTAAAAATATTTGGTATTATAAGTTTCTTATATGTTTATAACATTGTTTACACAAAATAAAGCAATAATTGACAAACCAGAATAGAACACAATTTTAATTGCGACAGAATTGAACAATAGCATGACTTGGATTAACAACCACCCCTTTCCCATTATTTTAGTTTTAACGGAAAGTAAACTCTTTATTACTGCCAACTTGTAACCCAAAATTACGTTAGTGTCAATGATTGTTCAATAAATAAATCTGAATGTGAAGATTTATTGGCTGCATGTTACTGTATGGCTATACGAGTACGAAAATATTTATTGTAATGGTTATAAAAAAAGTATTCACAGTAGAAGCAAAGGTGCAACTAAATTAAGTGAAATAGAAAGAGAAATAGATTCTTTTTTGTGTTTGTGTAGGTGATGCAGTACTACGTCATTGTTTTAAAAATCATCCTACCAAATATTGTTTTGCCATTCTAGACTAGTAAAACTTGAGTAAAAACGTTGCTTGTTTTCTTTTATTTATTCTGTTTATTGAAGCACATATTGATTTTTACACAATGCCATCTCCTCTTACCATTAGCACCAAAAACGTTGACATTTATTCAGACGTAGTTTTATTTTCATGATCATACTTTACCACAGTCCTATTGTTAGCCATACATATTTTCTGTATTTATGTACGAAAATCTCTGCAACAACTAAGTGGTTGTACGGAAATTACAGATCATTAAAATATATTTTATCATACTTTGTGTATGGAAAACCCAAACATAAAAAATCAAATTAACAAACTATTGCAGTTTTGTAAATGAAATTTAGCTAGCAGTTCCAATATTTTCTAACGTATATATTTGTGCATTGACATTCTTCTGCTGCTAGACAGTTACCAAACATACAATCAATAATTCTGGATTACTTTTTAGTTTATGTATTTTTATATATATATATATATATATATATATATATAACTTATAAGAACAATCTGCTAGGTGGCTGGTGGGGCCAGCACAGAGGTAGTATTACTGGTTTCACGCTACCACAATTGTGTCCAGTGTACTCTACTAAAATAGCTGAAAGTAGTGATTTTCAGAGACATTGTATGTAATCAAAATATATAGAAAAATTGACTGTATGAGTGGAAAAAATGTTACAAATTCCTATAGGATATTTTTGCACAAAAAAAGGCAATTGTTTCATCAAGTAAGAAAACCCTGTATCTCAGAGACGTTATGGTGGAGTTATTCTGTAATAGATAAACAACGGCTTTTAACTGTCACAGTTTCTTCTAACAGTTTTTCTTATTTAAAAGTCTACAGATATTAAGACTATTTTACTGCATATGTTCATTAATAATTTTCTTTTTTCTCTCTCTGTGTATAATAGATTTTTGTGCAACTTAATTGAAACCAATTATTTTAATGGTAGTGGACATTGAAAATAAATCTTTTCATAATAAATGTTTATTACAAACTGAAAATAACATAAATACTTCAAACACAAGTTTCACTTAACGCAATAAGGCAGGTAATTCACAATTTGATGCAATGAACTCACTTTCACACTCACACAAAACTTTATTAAAACAATGAAAACCAAAACCTCATCTTGGTTTAAACTGTACAATCTAAAAAAAAAGCAAGTTTATATTATACAATGTAACAGTATGCTATTTCACTGCATCAAACATGAAATATACTACACAAACTTTGGTTACTGAATGAATTAAAATGGAACATATGTACAATCACGTGCAGTTATTGATGAAATATGAAAACACGGTTACAATATTGCTAACTTAACCTAAACAACTGCCCATGATCTGACTAGACTTTAATTTTGAGGTTCGGTCCTTTTATATTAAAGCCAAATAATAAAAAGAATTTCAACAAATTGAATAATTTGAGATTTTTACACTAAATGTTCCAAATATACTCATTTTTAGAAAATTCATAATGTATTATGACACAACTACGGGAATTTAGCAAAATATGATCCAGGTGAACTAAAAATTTACTACTAATTCATTAAAAATACAACATGAGAAATACCTAATCTACACATCAACTTTACGTAACCAGCTTACAGCCAGATTTAATAATATATTACTTTAACATAAGCTATAAATATATAATATATATATTGGTCTCAACTAACTTAAATGTATAAAAATGTGTTCCTCAGAGGACTAAGACTACGAACACTCTCACCAACAGACTATGTTTGTTTAAAACAGTCTCAAATCAAATTTATAGTTCATTATGGTCACTGATAACGTCAATAACTAACCAGAAATATGCTTCCTGCAACCACTTTTTAAAGTCCACAGTAAGTGAGTAAAAATATATTGATAACAATACAATAAAAGCAAATAATACTAAAAATATGTTTAATTTTCGAAACACATGAATGAAAATTGATAGTTATCAACAAAATGTACAGTTTTAACATCATAAATACACTATAAATACATGTACTAATGATTCATGGTCTGCTAAATTTCAATCCAGTAATGAAATCATATGTTTCAAGTAACATGTTTGTTTGACAACAGATTTTTACAACAAGATACAGTATACACATTTTAAAATTGTTTGGATAAAAACAATTTTAGTGTTATATATTACAGATACAGTTTGAAGTAAGATTAGGTTTATGCTTAGTTTATCTTTTTTTACAAAACCAATAAATGTACAAGAATGAAATAAAAAGAGTACGAGTAAAAATGTCTGTAAAGCTCGTTAAATATACATTTGCCCACCAGTAAACATGAAAAACTACATGGGAAATGTAAGGCCATGACTATTGAGTGGCAGGCAGTTAAACCTATCAGTCTTTCCGTGAAGAGCGTTTCCGGGGAGAAGATGGAGCATCACCACTGCCACCTGCAGGTTCCTGGGTCGCTTCCCCCTGAAAACATGTTTATGTTGTTAGTTCTTAACAACTCATTCTTATAATACAAGCTTCTTTAGAGCTCTTTTATGTTGAATAATATTATAAAAGAATTGATATATCACAATATAAAAGCAATAAATTATCTTTTCAGCTCGATGTTGTTTAAAAGGACATTTCCTAAAGCATTGAAATTTATTAAAACAGTGCCAGTGTGCAAAAAGGACAACTAAGCAGATTCCGCTAGTTACTGCCATATTTCTTTAGTAGTGATATTTCCTAAATTTTTGAATGTTGTTTAAAAGATCAGCTACACGATTATTTTTCTCAGAATGATCTTATACGCAAAGAGCAATAATTGTGTTTCTTAAGAAATCAGATACAATAAAAGCAATAGACAAAATATTCAACAGTATTTTACAAAATTCTGAAAAACAATTGTTTCAAAATCTTCAACAATAATAGATCTTAGTAAATCTATTGGCTGTATCAATCATGAATTATTGCTAGAAAAACTGCAATGGTATAAAACATAAAGAACAACAATTAATTGATAACATCTAATTTGTCTAACATGGAACAAATGGTTGTCAATGGCAAAACTCAGGTGTCTCCTAGGGTACTGTTAAACATTTCTTGTTTATTGTGGAGTTAATGATTTTTCTTTTAATTTACCTTGTAATACTACTGCATTCTATGCAGATAATGACTACACTTTTAAATTTCAATATTGACACAAGAATTCTGAAAGTTAAAGAAGAGCGTTCCATGAACATTTCTTTAGAATGGTTTGATGCAGTCAGTCATGCCAGTAAAACAGAACCATAACGATTTTTCTTCAAAAATCCATTGAAAGTAGTAATGATTTTGTTTAATTAATTATTGGGTGTAAATTTAGACAATACATTGAGCTGGGATTAACATGTAAATTATTTATCTACAAAGTTATCTATTTGTTACGTACACTAAAAAAACTGGGTTTTTTTAATTACAGAAATTTTAATTACTGTGTATTATATTTTTCCATTCCCATTTAAGACAAAGTGTGACTCTTTGGGGGGAACACAAGCTAAAATGCACAAACTAAAAAATAGTATTCATCTGGCAAAAAACTATTCATAACATTTTTAAGAATAAAACTATTTAACAAGTTGCCAGAAAGAGGAGGTTCCAGTCAGTAAATTTAAAGTTACCATGGAAATGGATAAAAAGCAACAGATTTAACTCTGTTCAAGATTACCTGCCTGTAATATAAGCTCATTAATAAGTTCATGCCGATGTGGGGTTCTAGAGCCCCACACTTTGTATGATCTGTATGTTGGGTTTAACCCAGCCGTATTTCCAATAGACATCAAAATTATAATACAGCATTCTGAAATGATTTTTAATGCTTTTTACGCAAAAAAACATTTTTAATAGTTTTTTTACATATACAGTATAGTTTAAAATACATACAAAATGTTTTAAATCAATTAAATCACAATTGTCGTGAACATGTTAATATTTAAACTCTGTTTTAACTTAGGTTAAGGTTTTGAATTAATAAAAACAAGTTATTTATTTTTTTGTAATAGTTACTGTATTTATTTATTTTTGTATATTATAGCATCGTTTTCTTGTATCACAAATGTGAATAGACTTGAAAGGTCCTTAATTACTGTGTATGTTTTACCTACACAAGAACATATTTTGACTTTGCCTGTTACATAATCTGTAATTTTGCTTCCAGACTATAAAATCATCTTCGTTAAAATTATTCCTGTAAAATTGCAGATTTTATAGGTGTTTCCACAGAAAGACTACGAAGGAAATGGGTGAGTAAAAAGAAATTACTGTATACCATAGAAATTTAGTACACTGTGTTTTACTGATTTTCCCTGCCTCCAAGAGAGAGATGGCCTTCCAGCAGATGCAATAGACATCCTGATGTAGAAATTCTGTAATCACTTCCAAAAAAGAAGCTAAAGAAAAAAACTGACAGTAGCCAAGAAGATAAATCTCTATTAAAAAAGGTAAGACACCTAACACAAGCTAAGAAATTATTATCTAGAAAAGTTGCTGCATTGGGATGTTGAATAATGCTCTTAAAGAAGAACTCCACATTCAAGATGAATCAGTGTCTCTGTTGGGTTTAATATTGAAGACCTTAAAATTTCTGGTTAACAGAGCTTGTATGAAAGCCAATAACCCATAACCATAATGAAAAGCTAAAGCACAGAGATGTTGTTTGCCTATTCCATGCACACCAACTCTTTTATTAAGTACATAATTTAGAGCAACAAAGTTAAAGCCCTGTTTCCGACTACCTTCCATTTCTACAGAGCAATAAAGAAAAGAACACATTTTTTATAAATGTTTCTTACCTCTTCTGCTGATTCTTCTTTTTCCAGTGTTGATGATACTTCTTTATCTTCTACTTCTTCGTTTTCTCTACTTTCTTCTTCTGTAATTTCTTCAATCTCATCATCAGGTAGTTGTTCATCAGTCTTCTTTGCTTCTGCCCGTCTTGCTAGCTCTTCTTTCTCCTAATTCAAAAATATAAATAATGTAATACATCAATAACTTTACAATTAACAATTAAAATATCAGTCGAACTGTAAAATGTAAAATTTTATTTATTAAAATTAAATGTTATTTTTAGTACTTCTGGCAAAATAAAGTTAGGTTTTATTACGTGATAACAAATCAAGAAATTATATAATAACAGTTATCAGCAAAAATTACAGAAATCATATGTGACTAATACAAGAACAAAAATTATACAATAGATGTCATAAACATTTAAAATTACGATATGTTCAATACTTCTTAAATATGACTTACTCAGTTTTACTTGTTACTAACCCAACAACTGACCCGAGTTGTATATAACAACTTCTTGTACAATTTACATTAGAAGTCAAATGATTATTTAAAATAAAATAAACTAAACTTAATAAATTAAAACAACCTTGTGCTGATTAAATATTAGGTAAGTTATTAGATTATACTTTTCGGTTGTCTATTTTGTTTAAACTCTTATTGAAAAAATTATTTAAAGAAACCACCTGCAATGGTCTTTTAGAAACAGACAACCTGTGATGTCACATAGACCCTGAGGAAACCTATTGTAAACTGAGATGTAAGATAATCCACTAAAGCATTTGTACCCAGTGACAGCTACTCTTGTGCTATTTATAGTGCTCATACCACACTAGCCCTGCCACAGATATGCATTATACCATACTTACGAAAGAGGAGCACAAGTTGTTACACATAAATAGAAGTAGAAGTAGTAAACATATATTACTCCATGAATAAGTATATAAGCAAACATAGAACAAAATTGTAAAAGACAGGAGATACAATAATAATAAGATATAAATAAATTTCAAAATGATAATAGTAAAGATAAGACAAAAGTGTTGTTAAGAAGATATGAACAGGCCAATATATTAAGCTCTTCAAATAAAATCACCAGTTGCTTAGACATAGCTAATTTATTTTTAATTGTTTTTCTCTATGTTTAAGAAGTTACATATTTTATTTGCTAGTTTTGATACTGGATACCCTGTGTTACTGGTGTCTTTAAAGTGTTCATAACTGTATTTATTCTAATATTGGTTTCTATCTATAATACAATGTTCTTTTCAAATTTTTTCGGCAAAATAATGAAATATTATGCAATTTTTGAAGAAACAGTTTATTTTTTTAAATCAATATATAGAAGAGTTTAGTGATAACTGAGAGGTCACTTTTAACCTTTTGGAGACTGTCTGGAAACAAAAAATACCAAGTAAGAAACAGGGTCATATGACATTTTCATACTTTTACTTGAATTTAACCCTGCAACTTAATGGCAGCGCCCAATATCAGGTCTTTTAACATAGCCTAAGATTTTTGTTATTATATTTTTAAAATAACCTCAAATCATATCAGTATCGACACTAATAGAAAGAGAAATATCCAATTTACTTAAATAATAAACTTCCAGATCATTTTCATATCCCATTACATATCTATATATTTTGTGATCTCAGAACTGTCTCTTGCGTACTGCACCAGCTGCGTGCGCTGCCACAAATAACTGATTCACACAGCTGTTTTTAGTCTATCAGTCAGATGTTGTTTCTTATTTACGAATAGTATTTGTATGTTTTGATATTGTTGTGAACGTGTGTTTCGGTGAGCTATTACTGTTATGATAATGGATCATAAGTTTTACAATCACTTTAGGGATACGGTATTCAAGAAATTTATTTTTTTTAGTAACGTTTATTTTGTACTATTACACGCTAAAAGTGAAATTATATGGAAAAAAATTTGTTACAAGACTGAATAATCAGAAGTGAACATTAAATTAAAGTTTTACTTTTTTGCCAAGTTGCAATTTTCATCATCTGAGCATGTTTTTCGTTTGTTTTACAATAATATGTAAAAAAAACTTTGAACTCTTTTTAGTTTAACTCTAACTAATTTAAGTAAATGCCTTATCACTTGTATATTTTCTTCATTTTTTTCCTATCACCCCAATCATAACTTTTGTAAAAATCAAAAACTTTAAATTAACTTTTTTAATGTTTGCAAGCATACATTGATTACATTTAAAAGAATGATATGCTTATTATTTATAAGGAAAATATTTTTGAACAAAATGGTACATAATATAATTATATTATAATAATACATATGATAATAAATAAGATAAATATAAGACAAAGTTTGAGGTACAAAGAACACCACCACAGAGAGGAATTTTACAGCCAGGTTAAATATTTATGATTATTTTACCCTCAACACTATTTATTATTACTGCTACTATAGGGCTATGTAGTTTCAAAATTTCAGTACATTAACTAAATCAAAACATGTAGAAAGTCATTAAGATATTGTCCTATACACTATACAGGTTATACTTGTATACAAGCCATGCAAACAATAACATCCATAAAAACAACAACTCACTTTACCAAAATTAATTGAAGGGTCGCGAGCAAGAACAATCAGAGTCAATTTTTTCACGAAATCGAGTTTTCAGTGCCATTCGATAGCTTAATAATTATTTCTATCTAGCTAATTGATACTTATTACTAAGTGATGGGCCAATACCAAAAGAATTTTATTCAGATAATAAAATTGCGGCCTCGATTATTGATTCTGATTTTTAACAAAAATATTCTTTGTAGAAACTAGAGATCTCAAAAGTAAAGTTTTACGCTAAAATTGTATAACAATAACTTATTACAGTAAACTTTTGCTTTGTCAGGGAACTTTTTATTAGGTAAACAAACTCTGTATTTTGTGATGAAAAAATCCAAAACTTGTTTTTGCCTATTGTATTCATTCAGCACTACAATTACAGAATATAATCACTTTTATGAAAAAACCATTTTTGTATATAAAGTACTTTGAAGGTAGCGTCATCAGTACCAACAGTGTGGACACGTATCACACTGACCAAATATTTGGGTTGAAACTCATGATATAATATATACAGGTAAATATAGTAATAAAATTCCTAAATAACATAATTTTTGTAGATGAAATGTGATTTTTCACATCATGGCATCATCAATACTAACGGTACTGATCGTAACCTCAAACTCACTCATCTCCAAAAAGCTAGGTCACCCGCTACAAGTGTTTGAATATTGGTGGAATTTATGCGGAAAAATAGTTTAGAGTTTGATGTTTCGTGTAAATTTAAAATTCACTTGAAAAAAATTCTTTTTTCTGATTCAGAGATGATAGTTCTTTTTCAAAATGGTTCTTACTTTCTGAATACGTCTTGTATAATGGAGCCTTTATAATTTTGAAACAAAAACTATATGGTGGCATTTCAAAAGAAATTTAAAATGCAATCATTAGAATTTTTGTCATAGCTTAAAATCAAGCCTACTAGTCTTCTAAAGTTTTACTGAAAACTTTGGCCCAAAAGAATATTCTATTGCTAGGGTTCGCAATGAATCAGTAAACAACTTGTTCTAATGCAGTAGTTCTCAAGATGAAATACTGAGTATTTCATTGTCTCCTTCATAATTTGTTTTTCACATATAGTATACAGTTTTTAACAAGGCAGCTACTAAAACTCTTTGTAATTGTTTATTATCCCGAAGTGTTTTTCTTGTGTGAGTGTGTGTATGGGTGTGTGAGCGCGCGTGTACGTGCACACTCACCATTATTTTTTATGTTCACACCCCAATCTTCAATTATACTTGTTAGGATATCTTTTACTACTATTTTCATATAATAATTGGTAAACTAGCATTTTTAGTAATCAGGCATCTTAAAATCCCCAAAGATCCTGAATTAGCAAAGGTTTACTGTATAATAAGTATACTTTTGAATAAAAACTTCAAATTCTCAAATCAGTTTAAATTCCCTACTTTATTTTATGAGGAACAATCCACCTAATTACGGTTTACACACAAAATTCTACCCTAAAATACATTATTTTATTAGTTATTAATATTTACTATAATCTATTCCATCTTGATTTCATACTTGTATTTCAATAAAAAATTTTAACATGGCATTAGAAATTCCTAAATTTTGAATTATAAGTAACTATTGTATGGTTACCTGAGATGAAGATCCACTACAGCAGAAGAAGACTATGAGTACTATAGGGAGGCCAATGACCACTACGTACACAGCCCAGAGCCAAGGATGCTCATTGGTGTAGTTGAGAACAGAGGTGACCAAACTCTCCTACAAATTACAACACTACACTACTGGGTTCAACACAACTCTACAATATAGTGGATATTGTTTACAACTAAAACAATTGTATTCAACTTTTGTTTAACTAAATTATGTCAATATCTTTTATTAGTAAGAACTATTTCTTTGCTTCATACAACGTTGTGTTCCTTTAGCAACCACTCAAGATTCACACAGAACAAGTAAACTGCACATCCTCAATGCTATTAGAGGTTATTGATAGTTTTCATGAAATTGTTAGTGCATTCGTGCTTTCAATTCTTAACGAATGAACGTACACATCTCCTAAGTATTATGATGACCGCACCTGCATATGTATATGGCAGATAACTAACCACAGACAAGTAATTCTTCCACATAATTTCAAACTCTGACACGTAAAATAGATCTATGCATTGCCACTAGATACCATCAATATACAGAACAAGGATTTGTACAGCAACACCATCAGAATAATAGAAGTTCCACAAATCTAAACTAGATGTCATAATACCTCATTACAAGTATTAGTTCTCAGAAATATTCTAAAAGGTTCATTCATTAACTAAAGAGACAAATTGGTTTAAGGAAAAACTGTTGGCAGGTTAAGTTTTGGTACTATTATGGCTTCAAGGTGGCATCTCTGGTATAAGCCCTGATCAACTGATATATGAACATTTTTTTTGTTTACAACCTCAAAAATACGTTTTAAGATGACGAGTACGCTTGAAAATTCCACATTAATTGAACAACGTTCTGTTATTCGTTTTCTACTTGCTGAAGGCGAGAAACCAGTGAACATATACTATAGAAAGTCTAGAGTTTATGGTGAAGGTTATAGAACCGTGCAAATCTTTAAAAGTGGTTAGAGCAAAAATGGATGTGACTAAGTGACTGACAAACACCGTTCTGGTCGACCATTTGCAGTTTAAACTCCCTCACTTCAAAGTCAAATTGATGACATTATTCGTGCCGACTGCTGTGTCTGTGGAAATAATTATTTGATAAGGTTCAAGTTAGTACTGGTACAGTTCATAACATTAGTTGTAACAAACTAAAGTACTGCAAGAGGGGTCCTAAAGGATTTAGCTACACAAGGAAACAACGTTGAGAGTGTGCATAGAGGTAAATGAATGTTATGCAAGAGAAGATGGGCTCTTCCTTAACAAAATTGTAACTTGTGATGAAACTTGGGTTCACTACTTTGAGCCAGAATCAAAAGGATAAGCATGGAGTGAAAGCACTTCAACTCACGTGTTAAGAAAAAATTCCAAAACCCATTCAAAAATTCATCAGCAGGAACAGTCATGTTAACAGTGTTTTAGGACACTGAAGGTCTAGTTTTCTGTGATTATCTCAAAGAGCAACATACAGTAAGCAGCTAATACTACTCAGATTTGCTTTTAAACAAGGTGATGCTAGCCATTAGAAAGAGAGAAATGCCATGAATCTCAGATGAGAGATGTGATTCTCCAGCAAAACAATGCACATCCTCATATTGCTCAACTAACCTGTGAAACCATTGAAAAATTGGGGTGGAAAATACTCCCTCATCCCCCTTACAGTCCTGATTTAGCACCCAGACATTCTAATTCTATGACAACATTAACTAGATGGAATAAGTTCAGATCTTGTAATGGACATGTAGGATACAGTCATGTTACATTGTATGCAGCTCTAGATACACCTATTACATTTTTCTCATAAAATTGATTTTGATTCTTACTTGGTGACCAAATTGGAATACATACATAAACATATTCAGCAACTGCATTAAGTACACTGCCCCGTTTGTTATAATGGAAAACAATAGTTTCTTGTTGGTAGTGGAGAAGTAAAGATAGCTACTCTCAGCCACTCCCGTGATCAAAGTTAGTTCTAGTAATATCAGGGTGATTTGAAAGTAAGTATCAATTGGACATTGTGTGTACGCAGTGTGTAAACTAAGACTGATGCAAGATGATCACCCATACTCGGTCTGCCCTACAATACATCAAGGTTAGATCCAGTAATATCAATGTGCTTTTGAAAGTAAGTATCAATTGGACATTGTGTGTAAGCAGTGTGTAAGCTAAGTCTGATACAAGATGATCACCCATACTCGGTCTGCCCTACAATACATCAAGGTTAGATCTCAGTAATATCAGGGTCAATTGGACATTGTGTTTAGGCAGTGTCAGCTAAGTCTGATGCAAGATGATCACCCATACTCAGTCTGCCCTACAATACATCAAGGTTAGATCTCAGTAATATCAATGTGCTTTTGAAAGTAAGTATCAATTGGACATTGTGTGTACACAGTGTGTCAGCTAAGTCTGATACAAGATGATCACCCATACTCAGTCTGCCCTACAATACATCAAGGTTAGATCTCAGTAATATCAGGGTCAATTGGACATTGTGTTTAGGCAGTGTCAGCTAAGTCTGATGCAAGATGATCACCCATACTCAGTCTGCCCTACAATACATCAAGGTTAGATCTCAGTAATATCAGGGTCAATTGGACATTGTGTTTAGACAGTGTGTCAGCTAAGTCTGATACAAGATGATCACCCATACTCGGTCTGCCCTACAATACATCAAGGTTAGATCTCAGTAACATGAGGATGATTATTAAAGTAAAACTCAGTTGAACATTGTGTTTACGCTGGGTGTTAGGTAGTAACAACCACTACATTCACGGTTTTTCTACAATAATAAATTTTCCAAAAAAACTTTATTATTTCTCAAGTTTTGTTTACTGAAGATTTCTTTACAAATATAATTACTATTTATAAGTATTTTAAACACATTCCTTTTTCTCATTTCATTGGTCTGCATATTTATAGAACAACTGAAATTAAGAACTGATTTTAGGATTATAATATAAATATTGTCAAAATCTTTATTAGAAAACATTATACTCCTAATCTACATCCTAATATTACCGTGTGATGAGAACTAAGGGAACTAAACTAAAAATGACAGTGTGATGTTACAAAATCTCAAACATCACTTGGTATCTGCAGTGGGCCAACTGTGCATATAATAATATTTGCTACAGTGATTCACTCTATACCTCCCGAGCTCTTTTCCGGAGGTACCAGACGTAGATGATGATAGGAATACTGCAGTAGAAGAAATAAACTGCCCACCATCCAGGTTTATAGTTGATATGTTTCATAGTACGAACCCACAATGAGTCCTAGACACTCACAGTTGGTTAGTACACAAAACACAGTTTACCGAGATAACACAAACTATCAAACTTAGCTTCATGATTCCACAATACTACCTCATATAATAGTTTGTAATAATATCAATGGTCCACCATCCAGAGCCATAATTGATATATTTTATACGAACCTACATGAGTCCTAGACACTTAAATAAGGTTATTCTACAACACATACACAAGAATCTTAACTTATAAATTATTGTTTCATAACTCAAGACGACAGGGTCATATAAATAACTTTTAATCCTATGATATGGAACTTGATCTAATAATGTAATACATTGTCATTATAGTACTAATAAAAAATATGGTACAATATTCTAAAGGTATAATGCAAGAGCTGCCCAGAAAGTAACGGGCATTTTGAAATAAGAAAATAAAATTCCCAATTCCTTATTTTAATTTCAAAGATACATTTAAGGGATTTATCATACCGTGGCAAAAGTCTTTCAATACTGTCTTTATAGAAACCTGCAGTCTGCAATGGTTTAACTAATGGTTTATACGTACATGCAGAGAATTGGTAGAATTTGTGTCTCTATTCCAGCAACTGCCTTTTCTCACTATAATTTCACATTTGAAATATTTCTCCCAGTCTCTTCTCCATACAATATAAGCAATAATTCAGTGTTTCAGTTTCCAGAACCCAACTAGCACAACGTTTGTGATAAGTAAGGTTTTCCATCTAATTGCATGAAATTTGGGTAACTTTTTTGAAAATTCTGTTATCATGAGACAATGAGTTTTATAAATTTTGTTGTTGATTCTAATCGCCAATTCATCACTCACAAGATCATCACTCTTAATAAGAACATTTGTACCACCATTGTTTAAAACAATGCACAATGTCCTCAATCAGCTGTCACTATTTATTCTTTCCTGTAAACATAACAAAATTGGACAAAACTTTAATTAGTTTCTGGATTTTAGGGAACAAATACCAATCACAGACCTCACATACGAAAATAACCAATCAGAAGTGCTAAAAAGCAGAGAGTAAACTCTTATGAATGATTTTTCAACTTCAACATACAACTGCGATCTGTGGGATATTTATAAAATTTTGAAAACTCTAAACGAAGACCGTTGTTAAACACTATTAGTTGACAAGTGAAGATGATCGCCCAATCTATCAGACATTAATAGAACTATTTGGAGGGAAACTTAAAAGCAGATCGCAAAAGCGATCTGAGCTTGTCATTGTGCCGTCAGGCCCGGCCGCTGCGTGACGAGCCCAGCTCGTCAGTGATCCGCAATGGGTTAAGCAGGCGGTGTCGCAACTAACATCTAAATTTTCCAGTTCAGACTACAAACACTGCTTGCTAAAACAGTTCCAGTATAACACCTGTTAAGTGCAGAGATGGGTCTCTATAGCAAGGCCAAAATTTTAATTGTGGAAGCAATATTTCAACACGCTGTGAACCGGAAAATGTACATGTTAGTTAATACTATTATTTACGTTCAGCCACTTTATATTCAACTGTACTGCTCAGTGTAGTTCTTATTTTTGTACATTTATAAACTCTAACATTTCCAGAATTATAATAAGCTAAAACAAAACATTACATTTAAAATCTTTATAGCTATGAATGGATAAAAACAATTGACTTGAATTATGTTCACACATAATTGGAGGTTAAGTGGTAGAGAGGACTTTTAAGTCCTAACTTCGCCTCTGTAAATGAAGACATTTTTCATTTCATTTCACATGATACTATGATTGTTGCCAGAGCAGACATTTACAATTTTCTAACTTTAAAATATTTAACTTCAATTACTTTTAATAAACATTTTAATAAGGGATCTAACTTAGTACTGATTTATTGTTGTTCAGAAAGTTTCACTCACTTTGCCGCAAAAACCCTGTTCTGTATGGAAAGCTGACATAATACAAGTAAGTGTGTTGTATGTTGTTGTGCATTGTAAACATGCGGTATTCTGTATTTGTGTTATTAAATCTGCAAATTTTAGTAGAATAACTATGATTACAGTGTTTTAGTGTTCTTACTTTATGGTGTTTAGACTACTTATGTTTAAATAATGTTGTGAAAACTTTAGAAATAGATCAAGTGATCTTAGAGGAATCATTACTTATACACAGTACAATATTTTCTGTGTATACTGTCAAATAATTAATGCTTTGAGTGATGTGAAGAATATAATACATATTTTTCTGATAAAAATAAAATACAATATATTTTTAATATGTATTAACCCTTTGAGTGCCACAGCGTCGCTAATTTTGACGGTACGAAAAGTGCATAAAGTGCCAGAGTCGCCAATTTTGACGTTTCGTATTTCGATAATATTTTATATAGTACAAGATTATTTTGGCCAAATAATCAGACGGCTGTATTCAATAGGTTTCAAACTATAAATAAATACGAGTTTTATGTTGTTTCTCTACTATTTTATCTGTGAAACTTATGTTGTTTGGGTACTTATCAAGAAGCCACTATTTTTGGACGAGTTTTCCTTATCGGGGACAAAATAAATTATAGTGTTAAGAACAACTGACTTTATTTAACCTATTTTGGAATTTACAAGTTATTACGACAATCAATTAAATCAAAAACTATAAGAACATCGTTTCATTATTCGAAAATGTCAGGTCATTCCTGTGTCTATTTGGAGACGATTTGGAGATAGGAAGTATGACTCATCGAGTATTTTTAGATTCATTATGGAAGAAGGAACGTATAATGAAGTTTATTTTGATCTCTGATAAGGAAAACTCGTCCAAAAATAGTGGGCTGTGATAAGTACCTGTACGATGATTCTGTCTTCCAGTCACGCGACGTAGCGACGTAGCGGACGTAGCGGACGAGTACCGTGTTGCTTAACGGCATTTCTTGTTGTTTATGTGCCGATAACCAAGCATTTGAGTAAATACAAAATAAAATAGTAACTTATACAGTATTTTACTGTATTTCTTTACAAAAGTAATGTATGATTTGAGTTGTGTTCAAGCGAAAAACGTGAATTTTCAGTGTAAATATTATTAGGGTTATTATTTAGTAAATGTAAACTTTTACGTAAATATTTTAGCAAGTATTTGTTTCTAAATTTACTAATCATATTTATTTGTGTTGTATTAATGTTTTATTAGATTTATTGGGAAAACTACATCATTACTAAGTAATTTCTAAACTGTGACAAATGAAGTACAGTTTATAAAATGTCGGTACCGGGCAGCATTTTGTTAATACATATAATGCCATGTTTTTAAAATTCTAGAATAAGATATTACACATGGGTTTTATTTAGAATCATATGGCCTTTATCATGGTATAAAGAAAACAAATCTTAAAAATACTGTATACACGCAAATTAGGTCGAAACTTAACTTTTTATACAAAAGTAAAATTTTTTTTATAAATACTGAAATTTTTATATTTTTATAAATAAAATTTTATTTGTAACGATATGTATCATATTCTGCATTTAATAAGAAAAACAACAACAACAAAATGATGGAAATCTGTTTGGTAGTTATTTTACAACAGCTTTTTTCCCAAAAGCTTACAAATATGCGAAAAACAGCGTGGCACTTTATGCATATGCCTTCGGAAAATACCTGTGGCACTCAAAGGGTTAATACAACATTTCTTTAACTTTTTATCTTAATTTTAAATTGTCCATATGTATTACTTTTTAGATTTTTTACCTATACCACATGAAGGGCCATGAAGTTATAACAAACTTCATGTATATTATTATACTTTTCCGCAATACACTAATGTCCACAATAGATTGTCAAACTTGTATGCACTTGGCGACAATACTGAAAACTACAAAACCAAAAAAAATCTTGTTGCTATTGAAACATTCAAATAATATTGACATTTTTACATTAATAAATGTAAATAATACACTGCTTTATGTATTGTTTTTAGAACAAAACACAGTTATAGAAAGAAATAAAATGTGCTACTAACCAAATGTGTAATTTACATCTGAGTAGTATATTTTGTTTTTATGTTAATTGTCACAATTATGTAAATAAATATTGCTTTTGTTTCATAATGTTTGTTTATATAAGAGATTGTAGATCTATGCCTGTTTACATACTTGACAGATAATTTGTGCACTTTTTTTTGAAAAGCCATATAAAAAAACATGTTTATAAATAAAACTTAGAAAAACTACATATATTTTAGAAATTAGCACAAAATCTATAATAATTTATGTATTTACATAATATTAGGTGTAAAAAAAATCTAAACAGTTGCAAGAACATTATTTACATTATTTTAAAATTAAACATATTTTTTTTATTTTTAGTCTAAAAATTTGATTTATTTACTTATTATTTATTGAAAACTATATGTTATTATTACTATATTGTTATCTTTTTGAATGGATTGGTGAAAAGGTTTACAGTAATTGAATTGTCTATTACTAATTAAATGTGATTAGTTATAAACTGCTTGCACATCTATTAAAATGTCATATATGTGTCCCAGTAGAATGGCAAATTGCTAGCTCAAGGGTTAAACATTTGATTTTACGGTTAGTCTGGTTATGGAATGACATTTTTAAATTAGGATTAAAAGAGCAATATGTACAAAAAGTGTTTTAATATTTTATTTTATTACATAGAAAATAAGAATCTGCAGGTTGCCATTGTCTAATTTAAAAAAAACGTATTAATATCCAAGATTATTGCTGATTAAAGGCAACTTAAATACTTAATATTTTGCTGACCAGAAACTTAAATCATAACGTACATAATGCATTATATATTATAATTGTTATTTGTAAGCATTATTCAATTATCATTAATTTTCAATATTAGTAAGATTGTGTACTTGGTATTGAAAAATCTGTTATGAAAATTTATTTTATCACTAAACAGAAACACACTTTTGTAACTTATTATGTATGTTAACCTTTGAGCAGTCTCAGATCTAGTTTGTATTTCTTGACTAGACATTTTTACTACAATAAAGTAAAGTTCATTAACTTCTTATCATATTAACTGTAAAAATATTTGAGAGAACCAACAATAAAATTGGACTTACTGCTTCCTTCTCTATCTTCTTCCTCTTGAGATCAAACGTTTGTGAAGCCCACAGGGTGGCGACAGATGGGTCATCTGTGATGATTATATTGTCAAACAAAATCTGATTGGACATGGACCATAACTCGAAACCAACCGCAAACTGTAAATCAGTCAAAAACAAATTATAGTTTTCTTATAACTTCAGATAAAATAAGTTGGTTTGTGTTCAAAAATACTATATAAGATTAAGGGAATTGTTCCCGAAGGAAATCTTTACATACTGCAAACTTGAATACAATTTGTTAGTTGTAAATTTTAAAACCACTTCAGTTCTCGGCACAAGCTGCTCATCACCTACACTCTTAACTACACCAAGGTCTGACACTACGGTCAAAATTCATAATCCAAAATTATTTACTAACATATTTTTAAGTTTTACTGTGGCACAGGATGTTCTCCACAGAACAAAAGATTTCATATTCAACAATTAAGATATTTCTTCTAATAAAATGTTTTACAAAAGGTCCAAAACATCTTCCTAATATAAACATTGTAATATAAGATAGGTTTGAAAAATGTTTTGAATCAAGGACAAGCAAAAGCAGTGCACTGATAAAGTGTAACAGTTAATTACTCTACCTTGTGTTTTTAATGTTATACTTAAACTACAGTGAGAAAGCAACTATTTCACTGTACTTTTGTGTAACTTAATGTGTAACTTTTCCACAAAATATATAGTGAACTGCTTTGTGTTTTATTTGATGTTTACAAAAAGATATGTAAAGTATACCTTAATATTCATCATCTACCTAATGTTTTCTGGTATGTTTATAATTTATTATTTACTTCAGAACTTGGATACTTCTTAATTAATTAAATTATATTTTATTCTGAAATTAACTGCCCATATGTTAATACATACATATGGAGCTTAAGTTTGTATGTGTTAAAGACTTTGTTTTAAACATCAAATAAGTCATCAATATTCTAGCTAGAGCGTTTTGTAGGTTACAAACAGTCGGGTAGAATGCATGGTTGTTTTCTGTTAATTATTATTAGTGAGAAAGTGTTTTTAGTTGACCTACATTCTGAGGCTAAGTAAATAGAGGTCTATTATCTTACAGCACACAGTTGTGCAAGCTTCTCATTAACTCAGTCAAATGAGGCAAAAAAAGGGGCAAACCTCAGAATGAAAGATAATAAACTAAAAATGTGCATACGTCTTTATTTTGGTGTTATAAAACTTACCTCAAAAGTCTCATATAAACACGTGTCCACAACTTGATATTTAAGATCAAAGGTCATGAAAATCAGTTTTTTTTCATATCTAGTCTTCCTTGCACTGAATAATATTTAATATGATTAGAAAAATTGTAAAACAAAAAAATCTCTAACTTTTAGCTCAATTAATTTTACGTACATTCAACCCTTCTTGAGATAGAACGCAAAAAGTGGGGAACCACTTAACTGTATATATAATGCGAGGTCTGCTAGTAGAATACAATAAATAAATAAATGAGCTATATAGTTAATTATTTACTTAAAATACTATTATTACTACATTTTTATTCATTGCTTGACATTTTTGAACTGATTTTGTACTGATTTCAAACTGTCTAAACTTTAAATTTTGGATTGTTGCATAACTATGCAAAGCTTTTGCTGGTACAATGTTTTATTTTTATTCATGACAACAATCAACATCATAATAGCACAAAGAATTAATATTCTATCTCAACCGTTCAAAAATAATAATTGGATAATTTGTGTAAGATTAAAAAAGTAGACTACAAGCATTTTAAACTGGATGGACATTATACTTTTCTAATGAGAAGGTGAAGAGCATTACCAAAACTGAAAACTTTGGCAGCTAAGCAAGTAATCTAAGTTTAAATGTTCACCAAATTAAGGCCATCATTCTTAAGAAAGGTGTATAATTAGTCTATGGCATACTTAATGAAATCAAGAAATTGTAAGATACTGAAACAAGTAGGAGCCTTCTGAGCCAACTGCTTAGAATCTGACTACAGTAGTCGTATGATCGCACACAAAACAAATTCTGTTTCATCAGAACCCAGTGATCCAGCATCTCAGGTACCTCTCAATATTCACAAGGATTCAGGAATATTGCGTCTGAGCAGTGGTGGTTTCTCTGACACTTAAGGTTAATAAGTAATTTTCATTGACACAAATTTGACTCTAATAATGTGTTTGCTAAGAACTTCACAGCCCCGTGTTGTCTTGTAGACAGCACTCTCGAAAGTACTACAATAACTGTTGAAGAATGTTAATGAAGTGTTTGGATAGGTGAGTTATCATAAGTTTTGCTATGGATATTGCAGCACAATCATTGCCAACAATCATTGGTCTTGTGAGTGTTATTTATACAAACATGCTCTGAAATAAAGACTTTGAGACTGACAACCAGCAGAACAGAAGACCTTATGATTTTGATGATCTTCTTTTGCAAGGGGAAATAGAAATGATTCTCTACAGTAAATCAGAATGTCCATACACTACTTCGAAAACTAGAAGTATACCCAAGTCCAGACTAGAGCTATAAATGGACCCAGGCTTCAAAAGTTTAGTGCCAATATTCAAAACATTGGACTTAAAACAATTTTACGCATAAATTTCCAGTGTAATTTAATTGTTTTTTGTAAAAAATTGTAAAATAAACAAAACAATCTAACAATCTAACTTGTAAATAAACAAAACATACAAAACTGAGCTACCACTTACAATGGATGTCATCTTGAAAGGATGCTTGTCCTCAAAGTACTCCGGGTTGGGTATACGACGTGGAGCCCACTTGCCTTGATAGTTGGGATTGTCTATCATAGGAGCTCTCCATTTTCCCTTGAATGCAGGGTTAACAATGTCAGCAGGTTTCCACTCTCCGCAGCCTGGCGCCTCTTCACATGCAGGGTTGTTTACCAGTGGGGCCTCCCACTCCCCATCTATTTCTTCATCCCTGCAATTATACATCATAGTAATAAAATAATCAAATTATATAAAAATTTGTAATTAACTTTGAACACTTTTACATCACATCTTAACAGCCAATTAATGTTACATTCGGTATGGGATGGTGTGTATGGCTGTGTAATTCATAAGGTTCTTGTGAACTTTTATATTATTTGAATTTACAATTTAATTAACTAATAGACAATTATATGTTAAAAATAAATGGTAGTCATCAAATTAATAAATTCTCAAACTATATATATTTTTTTCTAAAACTACAAATTTTACCATGAGTTTTGTAGGGTAAGAGGGGGTAATTGGGTGGTAAAATTTTATTTTATTTTTATTTCTCAAATTTTTAACTTTATCTTAGCTATAATTATAAGATTGGAAAGCTAAACTCTCCTAGAATGTGCCAGTTTTATTTCAGCTTTGTAGAATTAAACATTTAAAGGAGAGGAGTAGTCTTAGTCACCGTTGTAATTTTATGAATCCAAAAGTGGTATCTCAACTTCAACAAACTTAAAAAATGTATTATAATTTATAGTAACATGAAACTACTTTTGTTAAGTAATTAAGTAAAAAAAAACATATTGAAAAACATGCCTAATAATTTATTTGGTAAAAAGAATGCTCAAAATATTTTTGGCTGCCAAATGAAATTCAAACGGTCAAAATCCCTCTTAACCCTCCATCAGGCGCTTAAAATTAGAAACACCATCAGGCGCTCACGGAGGTTTCCTCCAGGTTAGCGAAAAATGGATATCATAGTCGTTTAAACTGTTTTTATTTGTTTAAATATTTATACTGATTTAATTACAATGTAATATATTAATTTTTAGAAATTAAATAAAAATTACTTCTTATGTAATGAATTTTCCAAATAAGAAATTCAAAATCTTAAAAAATGTTATTGTATAATAACAACATGATTAATTTTAAGGAATAATGCAATTAATTGTAAAAATGTTTAACCTACTGTAATAATATATGGAAATTAACTTAGTTTTTAACTTCTTACAAAAACAACTTACTTCAATTCTTGAGATATTATACAATTGTAATGTCAATTATTACTCTGAAATCAAAATTTATTCTTTACTAAAGCTTTTTTTACACAGTACACACAGTTTCAAAACATGTTCCTTTTGGTTCTTATAACGACAATGTTCACTCCATAAACAGTACTGAAATGTTCCCTAGCACACTGATACTGTACTGACAGGTCTCTCGTCTTCATTCTCCATTTCACAAAATTCAAATAAAATATATTGTAAAACTTAAAAAGAAACCATCACAGGTCACACATTTAGGCGCACACGGATTATTACTCCATAAAAACTAAACACAATAAGGCGCTCACAGAGATTTCGTCCAAGCACTACAAACACAACATCGGGCGCTCACTGAGGAATCGTCCAGTCTTGCACAGAAGTAGACCACATACTGACAGATTTTGACAAAGATAAGCCGGAGGCTATTGTTTCGCTTCCCTAAAAGATGCTCGTGAAGTACACTGCGGGAAACGACTGCCAACATCAGAAAAGTAGTACTATTTTTAATAATAAAAAATACATGGAGGAAAACTCCGTTTAGCGCCCGATGTAGGGTTAAATGTACAATTGTTTGTGACCATTATTTAGAATTTTGCCTTTACACAAATATGTTTTGGTTTTATTTTTTTAAATAGTGTTAGTTTACTCTTTGTGTTATGAATTTAAAGTCTCTAGGTCATAAGATTCAGTATTAGTTTGATGATTTAAGATAATGTGTAAAGTTTCAAATATTTACTTTGTTACATCAATATTTGGATGAAAAAATTTTTTGACAGCAATAAAATTCAGTAAACTGTTACTTGTACTTTCTCTTTCTACCACCCAAAAGCCCACAATAGTAGCATTGAGTGGATTTTTTGGCTTGCCATCCAATTACCCCCCCATGGGGGTAACTGGGAGGTAAACACATTTTATTAAAAATAAATGAAAAAACCACTAAAAAATATTTTAAACCTGTAAAAATATTGCTTTTTGCATTACACAATTAGTGAAATAGACATGTAGCAATAATAACAAGAAAGGATGAGAAACCAGATACATTTGTGAAACATACCTCCCAATTCCCCCACCTAACCCTATTTTATAAGGAAATATCAATGGCTAGATTAATTTAATTTTAAGATTATTTTCATGCATATACTAACTAATTAATGTTTATAGGACTGTTATATTTGAGTAGCATTGTATTGTTGTTAGTTGAAAAGGTTATTCCAACACTATAGCCACTAAGTTGAACGAGTTAATGACATCTACCCATAATTAATTATGACCAAATGGTAAAAACGTTTTCTCACTGTTAAAGTTACTTTAAATTTCTAACTTTTCCACATCCATCGCATTACCTGGTAATTCAAATATACTAAATTTAACTGAAATTTAAATTTTATATATTGTGTGTGTCTGTGTGTCTGTGTCTGTGTGCCTGTGTGTCTGTGTCATACGTTTACAAAGTAAGCAACACACTCCAAATTACAGTTGTTACAGCCACAAGGCATGAGTCTAGAGAATGGATTTCATGTCAGACAGAAGTGGCTTCCTTAACCGTAGTACTTCAGTGTTCCGATAGAACCTCAATATTCAGTGTAGGTTAAACTTACCGGAGAGAACAGCCCGCTCTGATGTCATCGTGGCATCATAAGTTCGGGTACTTATAACAAGTAGAGTTATAATGATACTGTGACTTTAGTTTGTCATGTTCATACTGGTAGTAATGCATTGTGTGTGTGTGTGTGTGTGTGTGTGTGTGTGTGTGTGTGCGTGCGTGCGTGCGTGCGTGTGTGTGAATAATATAGCCCTATTTCTACAAGTTTTTTAATTTCCTGATAACAGTTTAAACCAAAATATTTTAAAGATCATATATCTTATAAATGAAAATGAAAATCTAAATGTGCTGCTAAGCTCTGATCTCGAGGAAAGCTGGACTAATTTGGCTAATTGCTTTTTAAACGAATTTAAACCATTTGATGCATTTTAAATATTGTGTAAACACAGTTATAAAACCAACCTTAATGAATAAAGCTGCGAATTTTTACATACAAGGTAGAAAACTAATGGGCTTCCTTGATATTGCAATATGCCATTTTATCAGAAATTTAAAGAAAAACAAAGAAACAAACACTAACATGTTTCAATGATCCATTCTTTCCCTCACTGCAGTAATAAAAACAATTGAGATGTTTATAATGCAAAACCTTATAAATGATTATTTTGAAATGTTGCATGAACTTAATAAGGATTTCCTCCTTATACCGGAAATTGTAAGATTTTCCTCTAAACCATAATAGGCTTTTCAGTCCTCTGTATATACGTATATTTTCTGCAATGGGACAAACTCAACTATGGCACTGGAAATATGTTAGATCTTACATATACAAAAAGGGCTTAAAGTAAAGGCTTTTTAATCAAAATAGGTATCAGAGACCTATATATTTGTATTTGAATATTCAGAGTAACAAGGCAAACTCATCTTTGGCATCGGGAATATAATTAACTCGATCCAAAAAAGCTTGTACACGTGCAGAGCATGATATAAGAGTCAGGTTAAACTCTGATCCTCTTAACCATGAACTCTGCAATAATTTGTACCTTATGTATGCTTTCATAAGTTGAAGCATTTCATATGACTCTATCATATTACATCAAAATGTGCTTTTAGTGTTTAGTAAATACTAAATAGTATAAGGACTTTGATTTTGAAAAATTGCATACGAAACCACAGGTATCTGTGTGTATATGTATATGTATGTATGTATGTATATATATAATAATCAAGCTATCATACATAAGAGAAAACTAAATTCACCAATCAGACGGTTTCTCAGCAGAAGGATCTGGGATGTTTGGAGGCTCATCATCAAGCCATCCGGTTGGCTTGACAGCACTAGGGTCAGGAATATACTGTGGTGCATCTTCGTCCCAATCATCAGGCTTGCGTGCGTCGGCATCAGGAATCTTCTCTCTCTCGTCCCAGTCTGCAGGCTTCACATCTGCTGGATCGTCAATCTCTGCTTGTGGATTCACTGGAGGGGTAAAGTCTTCCAGTAGACTACCCTCATTGACAACCTTTTCAATCAATATATTTTATTAACATTATACAAAAAATAAAATAATTTGTTTTTAACAAGACGAACACCAATTTATTTATAAAGTTATTTAACTGGAACTGTAGATTAAATTTAAGGGTCAAAAGAATACACGTAAAGTATTGAAATATTATAGCCAATATTCAGACCGGTTTTCTCAGATAGTTTTGCAGGGTCCAACTAACTGTTTTGATTCAACTAACTTGAAATAAAATTTTACTATTTTTTGGGTAAAAGATAAGATTTGACAAAACAGTTTCAAAATCCATCTATAATACTAGCCTTGTTGATCTTTGTTATGAAATATTATGTAAACTTTTAAATAAAACTAAATATATTGTTCACAAAACTGGGTTAAATAACGTATAATAAACATCAATACCTTATGATCGAGGTATATCTGGAAGGTGTTGTCTGGCCTCAAGATCAGAGTATACAAGTGAGGTGTCTTGTCAGTGAACGGCTCATCCAGTCGCTCTTTGGGCTTCTTACAATGTTTTTCAGACAAAGTTCCATTCAAAGGATTCTTATGTCTGAAGATGAAATGTAGCTGAAAAATTTACATAATTACTAAAAAAATACATCATAATTATAATTATATCTTTTTTTACAAATTGTTCATTTCATTGAACCCTGGGTGCAGTAAATACTTCTTATGGAGTGTATACATTTAATGTATGCAAAGATATATATTTATAATAACAATAATAATGGTGGATATTGTGTAATGTGTAGTAAAATTTGCTTTCATTAGTGTTTGAGCTCAGTCCAATTTTGGTTAAAAATTCTTGCACTTGGTATAGACAGGTGTTTTGTCAGCTAGATATTCAGTTTGATGTCAGCTGGAAGGATATTTATTGTACATGAATTGCCAGGGTTGTGTCTGGTGACTGCAATTCTTGATGCATTCCTAGTGTTATAGTTTTGTGTGCTGGTTTCTCTTGGAAGTCCTACCCTATCTATGAGGAATATTACCTCCAGTATGTACATTGCAGTAAGTTCTTGAATAGCTGGCCTGCATCTGGTAATGCAATTCAGGTTGGCTTAGGATCTTATAACCATCTTTAAAGTAGTCAACACTCTGTTGATATTTCCTCCAGAGGTGCCACAATAGTTAACTATAAATGGTGCTAAAGGAGTGCATGGTATGTTTTTTTTTATTGTTATATTGATTCTTCTTAATATATGTTCACTGCTTAGTTTAGTTTGTTACTAAGTTCATCGATATGTTCAGATAAGATTTTTGTTGATGGTAAATGGGATGAATTTGCTACGCCAACATGGTTTGTATCAGGTAAGGCTAAAATTGTATCACCTCTTCTTCCAAAATTTGTTTGTTTTGTTTTTAACCAATTCGTTATTACTCATTTAAGGAGCAGTATGTCAAGTGTTATATATGAATCGATGTTAAGGTTGCTTCATATATAAGCAACAGGATGTTGTCATCAGTATACTTAACATCTGAGCTATAAAATTTGATGTGTAAAAAGTCATTATGAAAAGGACTGGGTCCAATACTAACTCTTGTACAATTCCTCTGCTGATTAGTAGTAGCTGTACCCTAGCTGTTTGTGTTACACTGACTACTGTATGTGTCATCTCCATTAGTTTACTTCAGCTTCTAAGATCCGAATTACCATCTTTATGCAATCCCTCTCACCCTCAATGACTCCAGCTTGTCTAGTGCTATATCATGGCCCAGGCATCAAAGACTTTTGAGTAAAACTTAATGAGTGTAAAGTATTTTCAGCCATCTAGGTGACCTGATAAAACTCAACTAGCAATGTTGTGGCTGTAGTTGTAGACCTGTCTTTGAGAAAGCTATGTTGACAAGGTCAGTAAGTTTTGTTGATTTAAATGTCATTAGCCTTTTTAGGATTATTTTCCTATTATTTTTGATCAAGTTTGGAATTGTAGAAATAGGTTGATAGTTCATAACCAATGTGAGTACTCTTTTTTCTTTTTTGGATACACTTTAGCTGTTTTCAGTGCAGATGGGAAAATACAACTTTTGAACAACTTGTTGAGCTAAGCTTAGCTTAGTGATTTGCTAATCTTGCAGATATCTCATGCATCTTTTAACAAAGCAATCATTTATCTTATTTTTCTTATTGGTAGGTTCAAGAACTAGACTTTACTGAAATGACATCAACCACAATACACGTCTAGTCTTGAAATAATGATATGGTCAGCAGATTTTAGATTATCTTCTGTGATATTGACGTACTGATTAAACGCAAAATAATTTTTGGTGGGTGATGGATTTCAGTCCCATTCTTATTAACCCAAAATATAATTTTGTTTCATATTTCCACTTATCTTTTTTGGTTCATGGATTGCATACATGACTCTGAGCGGTTAATATACATAAAATAGCAAGTTCATTTCACTGTCTTTCAAATCGTATACCTTTACTTGAATTTTGAGAAAAAGACAGTTTTTATTCCACTGAATTCACAATCCAGGGATTATAACATCATTGATGGTCTAGCTAACAGGAGATAGTAAACTTTGATCTTCAGCATCCCATCAGTAAAAAAGTCAACTTTTCTTTTAATGATGTCATGGACATAAAATATTTCTTTCGTCTTCTTCTGACTGATGGCCTTTCTGTCACATAGTTGGGAAGGCTAAAAATGAATAGATTACAGGAGTCCCAAGAATCAATACTTACACAACTTTGTTGTAACATTGTATATATTTTAGGAGGAAGTTATAACAACTTTGTAAATGATATTTCTTTTGTCATGTAAATAGGCAAAATTATGTTAGGCCTATTACTTTTTGTTCTATCCTACAGTGTTATATCAATATTATTATTATTATTATGGCTATCACTCAGAATAAAAAAATAAAACCTGTAAAAGAAATGGACATTTGCTAATCAAGATATGCATTTTAGTTCCTCATAAAAAAGTGAGCAGTGTTAAAATAAACCCTATAAGATACGTTACAAAAATTGGTGGATATGTTTAAAATAAAATGTTCTTTTAGTGTGATTGACTTTACTGAGTGTAATTTTTTTTAATTGAGAGTCAAACCTAAAACTTAAAAAAAAACAAAACATTTTTTAGATTTTATTGTTGTTATCCTTTGTGTGTCTGGTAATATAAGAAGTTTTTTAGTATATTTAGTGTTAATATACACTTTTTTTACAAAACAAAACAAAAATTATAAACAATTTGTCAATTTATGATATTTTATAATAACCGTACGAAAATTGCTAAAAATAGTACAGCACTTTTGGATAACACCTACAAAATATTTTTGGCATTATTGACTAACATTCCAAAAAATTGTCTAGCACTGAATGGGTTAAAGGAGCTGTTTGTGTAGGTTGAGGATCACAAGAGTGACAGAATTTGGTGCAGCAGTTAATATGGTAAAATACTTGTTTTTGTAATGTTGAGAGAGTATACCTTATAATCATTGCCACACTTGTCAGGACCGAACATGATGGTATAAGGAGTCTTATCATGCAACTGGCGCAGGTCAGCAGACTGCCGATCCACACTCAGCAGCTTGAGATATGCTCCGCCACACTCTTGCCCGGTCTGATGTAGCACCTCATACTGCACCACTAGTGGCCGCTCTCCAAACACAAAAGGCCGGTCCAGCTTGGCTGCAATGGCCGAATGTTTGGCCTTTGACTTGAGCACCAGACCTGAATCTCCCTTTAGCGGATCTCTCTCCGCTGCCTCCACCTCCCACAATCCTACATTAACATAACAGTAGTGCTGTAACAAAATTTTCATTTTGTCTACGGTTTTTATTCTATATCTATCAATTCCATGAAACTATACACATATCTAGGTTAATTAAATCATCTTACCATCATATTTAGCTATGTCTTCATCAATTCCTTCTTTTTTTGCCTCAGATTTAATCCATTTCTTTTTAAAACTTGTTGGGTCATCAAAATGCTCGGCCATATAAACAGACGATCCAGAAGGCAAAGTAGGCGTCACATAACTTATATCCTCTACAGTTTCTACAGTAGCTTCAGCCTAAAACATTAGAAATTTACAATTATAAAATAACAATAAAACGTAATTTCATACAAAATGATTGAATAATATAAAATCTAATTAACTTTGATTTTTTAATTGTTTAAGCAACAGTTGAACTATATATATAATGTTGATGAATTAACCACAGCTAACGGGGATCAGTTATACAAAGATAGAAAACCAACAACTACAGTGCACACAGCAGGTCAATGGCCTGAGGGAGGGTCCCAACAATTGCTTTTTAAGTGGCTCTCTCCCCATTTAAAACTTTGTACTAATATTCAAACTCTTACTTCCCTTCTAAGCTTTACTGGACATAATGTTCAACAACAAAATTGAACTAACAAACTGTTCAAATATAGTTATTTTAAACCACACCCTCATAACTTACACATTATGGTAATAATTTTATAACAGTTTTGAATACTTTTTCTATTTAACAACAAAAATCAATATTCTGTATCTTTTAACTAAAAGGTAGTATTTTAAGCCTAATATTTAGTATAAATAGATATGGTATAAATATTTGGTGTTCAATTAAATATTTTGCTCTGAACAATAAAAGAAAATTATGAATTGAATATTAAGAGCATTGAACATACAATTACAATGACTAACAAAAGGGATCAGTATTATTTCTTAGGAAAATTTCATAACCTCCAGGCTCATAATATCAAGTTTCTAATTTGTGATTTCAAATCATAAAGTTTCAAAACAATCAGGTTTTAATCATAATGTAGTAAAAAGATTCAAGTTTCATAATGTTTCAAAACATACATAAATTTATAGTTAAGTTTCATAATTTATAATTAAGAACTAGTGCCAGTTTCAACATGTATGCTACAGTACAGAAGTTCACTCCAGTTCGGTCCAGTAATAAACGATAGTCAGATATATAACAAGTTTTGGTTTTCAGGTGAGTGCTAAATGTTAAGTACTGATGTAAGATATTATGGATCTCATGCATAGACAAGGTCTAAACTAATAAATTGAATTTCACATAAACTATACCAAGAATGTTTGGTATTCAGATTATAAGAAAGCTTGAAACAACTACTATTTAATAATAAATAAACCAGTATTGCCATTTATTCAACCCAACAGAAAATATTCAATAATCTTTTATGTAAAAACCCTATTCTACTTTAAAGTCTATTTACTCGTTTGAATCTCCAATAAAAAATGTTATTAGATTTTAATTTAAGTAATGATAAGTTTACTTTTATTGGATGTATTTTAACATACGATTGTATTGAATGATTGAATACATACAAATATTAGATACTAAAGTGTCACATGCTCTGTTTTAGGTGAAAATAAATTAACTATGAGTGCAGAATGAATAAACAGCACTGTGCTGCCTTGTTTTGGATTTAGATAGACTTTAATATTATTATTACCATCAAAAAATAGTTTTGTCAGCCACAATGGGGACAAGTTACAACACATTTGCTAACATTTCCTATATTATTTTATAGATATGAAACTATTTATTTGCTTATATACATTGTAACAAAAGTTTTTACTTAATCCAAAGTCAAATTTTTACATAAATGTACCACATATGTCAGTTTTAAATAGAAATTGTGTACTAAATGCATATGGGAACTGTATCAGTTCATTATAAGCCAATTTCCTTCTTCTCCATACAAAAAAGAAAACAGATAAGAACGTTAAAAAATACACTTGGCATACAAAATCCTACTACTTAACAAAAGTCTTCAGGAATTAAATAATAAAATGGAAGGCTACATTGGTATTACTTGCTAGGTCTAACAAAAGAAATAGTAATGATAAGACACTCCTAATGTTTAGTTATGTAACTCCTAGCTTAGTATATTTACTTGAGTACAGTAAGTAGTTAGCATTGCAGCTATGAGCAGTAATTAAAACAATGCTAACATTAGTTCATGCCACTTATCCTCTACTTTCATTCATATTACTGTAGAACAGGATTCTTGTTTATAGTGCCAACAATGGAGGGCACTTCATGGAAAATTAAATAATCATAAGAAAATCTCAAGAGTCCATTTTATTTGATTGTTGTTTCATGAATAAATCTTAATTAAGAAATTAAAACAATACACACAGGATAGGATAGTGTTTTTTACACAGAACATTTTTATTTTTGTTTTATTGTATTTAACAATTTTTATGGTATTATTAGCATCCTTAGAAACAAAAGATTGTTGTATGCTTGTGACATACACAACAATATGAACTACTGACACTGTATTTCTGTTAAAAACGTTAGTAATATTTTATAATTTAATCACTAATCATAAGTGTTAAAGAAATCACAAATTCCAAATTCACTTTTTTGAAATAAGTTATGTTCACAAGGATACAGTGGCTACATTTAAGAGAAATCTGACCACCAGTTTCAGGTTAACCCATTCAAGACGTTGGACGGGCAGTTTCCGTCCTTCACTTTGCGCGGCCCAATGACTAAAGACGGGCAGCGCCCGTCCGCTAGACACGACATCGACGTAGTTGAATATATTGCCGATAGATCGCAGAGGCATTCACATTTGCTGCATATTTTGTTCTCAATATTCTAGTCTATGTTTTTCTTCTTCTTCGTTGCTGAAAAACATCTGATATTGCCTCAAATCGTCTTGGCAAAACAGCTTTCTTTTGTTTGTACACAGTCAAGATGGCGTCTCGCGACCGGAATGATGTGTTTGTAAATTCGGATGATTTTGCGGCTTACGTTGCTAATGTTTTAGATGAAAGTGGTGATGAGGAAAGTGACAGTGAACAAGATGACATAATACATGAAAATAATGAAATGTCTGATGGTACAAACGATGACAGCAGTGATAATGAAAGTGACGAAAACCCACCGGCTAGGCCTTGTGATTTTGCGTGGAGTGTTGGACCAAATACTGTTAGTAAAATGCGTTTTTACCGGCAATCATGGAATAAATCCTATCATTTCGAGGCAGTTAGGAGAAAACTGCACTGAATCAGATGTGTTCAATTACTTCTGTGACGAAACCTTTTGGGCTCAGGTATGTAATGAAACGAACAAATATGCCAGTGATAGCCTAGGATTGGGAGAGGGAGACAATAACAGAGTGTCTAAATGGAAATACATTTCTGTAAATGAACTGAAGGCATATTTTGCCTTAGTTATCTTATCGGCCCAGAATCCAAAGTCTGCAATTAGTGACTATTGGTCTACTAGAAGAGTTAAGTGTATGCCCATATTTGGTGAAACCATGGCAAGGGACCGGTTCAAATTGATTTCAAGGTATCTCCATTTTTCATCGTCTCTAAACCCGACGGACAAATTGAGAAAAATCAGGCCCATAGTTGATTATCTCTTACTAGTTTTCAAAAAGATTTTCACCCCTGATAGACATATTTGTATTGATGAGAGTTTGATGATGTTTCGGGGAAGGCTTTCTTGGATACAATTCAACCCATCAAAAAGAGCCAGGTTTGGGATAAAAATCTATAAAGTATGTGATTCAAAATCTGGGTACTGTTATAATTTTAAAATCTATACGGGGAAAGAAACTACTGCTAGGCTTAGTCAAGAGTTCTCAGTCAGTGAACAAGTTGTCTTGGACTTATGTTCAGATCTTTTGGATCAAGGCCGTGTACTGTTCATGGACAACTGGTACAGTTCACCAAAACTCTTCAAGGAGCTTCTGGAGAGACAGACATATGCTGTGGGGACTGTCAGGGCCAATAGGCAAAATTTACCTGCTGATATGAAAAAACAGAAGTTGAAAAAAGTGAGCCGGTTCTATACCTATATCTCCCCGGCTCATGTGTGTTTTATATAGTGTGTGTGTGGTTTATTGGCTGCAGAGGCGACTGACCATTTGAAGGCGTTTGGCCTTTCCGGCAGAGTGGCAAAGACTCCGAGCCGTGCTGTACTGGTTAGGAGCAGCTCCAGTTTAATTTATTTTGTTAAATTTAAGTGTTTGTTAGTTTTGCTGAGCATTTCTCCTTCTAACATGTGCAGCTAAGTTGACGGCCCCTCACTGATGAGTAAGTTTTGCTTTCTTTTAAATTTTAGTGATTATTTTCTTTTTTCAAACTGTGAAGGTTAAGAGCACATGGTTTTCCAAATTGTAGTTTTGCTTTTTATTAACTTTTAGTACTTCTGGCTGTTAACTAAATTTTAAATTGGCTTTCAAATTATTTCTCTTACACTTTTGTTAGTTTTCACCCTTTCTCTTCAGCTTATATTAATTTTCTGTCTCTCAGTGAGGACCAGTCCTAGGCTTATGTTACAGTTCCTTTTATTCTGCAGCCAATATTGTTTGTAATGTGTCACTTGTTATGTAGTTTTGTAAACAAACCCAGAGAGACTGCTGAAGGTTCATTTTACTAAATTTTTAAGCCTTCTGAGAGATGTAACGTTCTTCGGGTCTTTAGCCCACAACTCCCCCTTTTAGCCTACTTGGTTAATTTAAGGCCTTCTGCCATCAAATTTTAAATTTTAGATTCCTGTTAATAGGCTGCTACTTTTGGCCATCAGTTTTTTCCTAATCATTAAAATTTTTTTTTCACCAAGAGTAATACGCTTAATTTTTGTTCTGTGACAGAGGGGATTTTCATTCTAACTTTCCTTGGGGTTGTTGTTTTGAGTGGGGAATTTTATTTTAAGTGCAGAATGCCCTTCCCCTGCTTTTCACCAATTTTGAGCCAATTCTGTCAGTATTTGCCTGTTTTAAAAATGTTTGAACCAAATTGTTACGTATGGTAGGCTACTGCGTATACCTCAAACAAATTTCCTTTATAACTTTTTGTTTTAGTCTTTTAATTGGAATATCTTGTTTATTTATTGTTTTCTAATGTTACCAGCTTATATATTAAGGTTTATTTTAATTTTATCAGTAATTGATTGGTCTGTGATATTTGAAATTTTGGTAATTTAACTTAACTTAAAATTCTTGATAGATAACTTTTGACAACTGTACTTTAATTAAAATCTATATTGTTTGGCAACTATTTATTGATTATTATTAACTTTAAAAGAATACTAGGCTGAAACCTGGTTTCAGGGTCCAAGGGATGAATTGTTTTATCCTGTCATCTCTCCATCATGCGTGGTCGCAGAGAAACTTCGCCTTTGCGCTAGCTGCTGAAGGACGGCCACCATGATGGACATACCTACTATTCAACACCTGTGATACCCTGTGATATTGTTATTGTTGCCATTTATATAGTTTATATTTTGTTATTTAGTTTTAAGTTAGTTTTAGATATTATTTAGTTATTTCTTGGATTTCATTAGGAGCCCGCCCTTAGCCGAAGGATACCGGGTGGAATTGGCATTTCTTGTTTCAAATTATGGCATTTCTAATTTTTGTATGCAGGTGCACCTGACGGAGATTGTTTGAGATATACTACTGCAGGCACTTTTATTTTTTTTTTAATTTATAGTATATATATTTATACATAATTATATTGACAGGATAGGCCTGTGTTTTCGAAGTAAATGAACCTGAGTATGCTGACCACGGTGTTCTTTTTTTACCTAGTTTTTTTGATCCGGCATCCCGTTCGCCGCCATGGGCGCGCGCTTCCCTGATGTTTGCTGTGGGTGTGCGGGCGGCGATGTCAGGTTTCAATGGTAGCAGAGCGTGGTTAGCTGCTCTCTCAGCTGTCTCTCAGTTCTGGTTTTGTTTGTTGGTGTAGGTTAGTGTTAGGTAGGGGGAGGTTAGAGTACACAATTTTTTTTTTCATTAGGAGCTCGCCCTAGCACAGGATACCGGGTGGAATTGGTTTAGTGTCTTGCTTCCTGCAGACTTACCCTTTGCAGGGAGCAAGGGACTCTAAATTGCTTAACCGCTAAATTTATCTAACTGTACTCTACTTCTCCCCTATCAATGTGTTGTTTTGTTATATTTATTGCTTCTGTGTTTGTAGGTTGTGGTTAGTGTATATTTGCAGGGTATCCTTCTATTAGGTAGCAGGTATTAAGTTCTTCACTTGGACCTCGTCAGTGTAAGCCCTTTGTGAGTTGAGTCCACTTAGTTTACTAAGTAATTGTTGCGTACGCTTTGTTGTTTATTGTTTATTTATTTGTCTTAATTGTTTGGTATGGCTTTTTCCCTGGTGCCTGAACATCTACGCAAGCCCGAGTTGGTTTTTGAGGTCCTGGCGAGAGGACAGAAGCCCGAGGGAGATGTGAGGGCATTAAGAGCTCAATTACGGGCTTGTATAGCGTTGGACCGCAGCTGGAATGCAGAGTTCCAAACTAACACAGAATTTGAGTTTTGTAAAACCCGAATGGAGGAATTGGAAGACGATATTAATTTTGAGTCACTTCCCATGTCCGGGTCAGCAAAGGCTAGATTGGCATCTCAGCTTTTACATTGGGGTGACAGAATAGTTTTACTTATGTCGGCTCCTAGTTTAGACTCTGAAATTAAAAGTTGGGCTTTTTCGGCCAGTAATAAATTAAAACAAGCCCTAGATGGTTTGAGTGAGGTGCGCTCGGTGAAGGAGAAGGGGGTACTATTTACCTCTGTCACTCCAACGGAGGTTCCCACTACCATTACTTTTGCTAACCATCCTCCGGCTCTTTCTTTCGAGCCTCCCAGAGTTACTATGTCTCCGATGGGTGGTAGCCCTCCTGAAGCGGCTGGTGAGGCTTCATCTATAGTTGTGCCTTCCTTTTCTAGCTTTGGCAAACTGCCTCATCCTTTGGGGAGTGTGTTACAACACTTCCCCAGAGTTGATGGACTTGACACTAATTTACTTATCCATTTTCTTCTGGAAGTTTTTAAACTGAGAGAATTTCCTGGTATGACAGATGCCATGCTTATGCAGATTTTAGCGCAGTTTTCCTTAAGGCCCCTTTTTGATCGCCTTCTAGACTGCCTTAAGAGAGGTGCCACTTTTGACCAGTTCCACGCCGAGATCTTGGAGTTCTTTGTACCTGCTCGGGTTAGGGAGCGCTTGCGGGTGGAACGCGTTTATCGTCCTCAGGCACCAGATGAGACGTTGAGCCATTTTGTCGGGGAGATACGGGATGTAGCCCGGGTGTTGCGCTTGAGCTTGAGCGAAACGGAGTTGGTGAACCTTATTTTGGAGGGCATTAAACCTGAAGAACGCTCCCGTTTGATTTTTTGTAGCCGTCCCGCATCTTTTGCGGATTTGGACCGGCTCTCCATCATCTCTAGAGGGGTTCAGGATGCGGATGATCAAAGGGAGACCATGTCGAGGCATCTTCCTCACTTGCCTCCGGGGCCGGTCCATGCTCCGGTGCAGTCTGAGCCAGCAGCTGCTCCTTCCCGTAGGCAGCCTCCTACCTGTTATGGCTGCAAGCAAGTGGGACATATTAGACCGTTTTGTCCACTTAATAAAAAAAACTAGTAAGCTTGCGGACGAGTAAGCCCGACTCGTGCCGTAAAGGTAATTTTGAGGGCAAATATGTACCTAATTTTGATGGTAAAAGGGTAGCTGGTTTAATACAGAACAGAAAGAAAACAGAAAGAAATAGACTTGGGGACAGTTATCATCGTTGGCCGAGAGGGGAGGTTGCTGCTCTGGCTGCGCAGGGAGTAAGGGCTGCCCGCTCAACCTGCCCACAACTGGATGTGCTTGTGGGGAATGTGGTGCAGAAGGCCCTGGTTGATTCTGGGTCAGCCCGCAGCCTGATTTCTTTGTCGTTTTTTGAAGATCTAAAATCCTCTGGGCTAATACGGCAGGTTGAGCCTAGTTCACTTATCTGCTGGACTGCTTCACGCACACCTTTACCTATTATCTGTAGTGCCCAGATTCACATCAAAATTAATTATTTCTCTTGGGATTGGAGCTTTTTGGTGGCTAAGGACCTGACTTTTCCTTTCATCTTGGGAGCAGATTTTATCGGAAAAACTGGCATGATTTTGGATTTGGCCTCCAGTCATGTTTTCTTTGCTTTCGCCAGGCGGGTGCTCGTTCCCTTTTCTGATGTCGAGTCTCGTGGGACTGCTGCCTTAGAGATGGAAGATAAGAGCTTGACTCCTCCTGACCAACTAGGACATCTTACGCCGAAAGAGGCAGAGGACATAAGGCAGATTTGTTCCAGTTTTCCTGAAGTCCTTACTGACAAACTGGGTACGACCAATCTCTTGGAATACGAGATTCGTCTTACAGACACCCGTCCTGTACGTTCCCATCCATATAAGCTTGCTCCGCCCAAGATGGAGATTCTGAGAAATATGATTGATGATTTACTTAAGAGTGGGGTTATCGAGCCGTCTTGCTCAAATTTTTCCAGTCCAGCGTTTCTAGTGCCGAAACCTAATGGGAAGTCCAGATTGGTCCTGGATTATCGAAAGCTCAATGCTCAGATAGAAATTGACTCCGTGCCTCTCCCCGATTTGCATTCTGCTTTCGACTGGTTTGGTAAGGCCAAGTATTTCTCCATTTTTGATCTTAACCAGGCATACCATCAGATTCCACTAAAACACGAGTCTCGACCTCTCACTGCTTTTTGTGTGCCTTGGAATTTGTACCAGTTCACCCGAGTGCCTATGGGCTTGGCTGTGGGGGCCCAAACACTCACCAGACTCCTGGATTCTATCTTTCATGATGTCAAATTTAAGTTCGTGTTCAACTATCTGGATGACCTGCTTGTGTACAGTGAGAGTTATGAGGAGCACTTGACTCATCTAGAGGAAGTTCTAACTAGGCTGCGTGAGTCTGGCCTTACCGTCAATCCTGAAAAGGTGAGTTTTGCTCAGCCTGAAATATCGTTTCTGGGTCATCTTGTCTCTTCTCGAGGTGTTTGTATTGATCCAGAGAGAACCCAGGCAATCAGGGAGTTTCCTCCTCCTAAGGATGCCAAGGGGATTGCCCGTTTTGTGGGAATGATAAATTTTTATCGTCGTTTCATCCCCAATGTTGCTGAAGTGGCGGCCCCTCTGAACTCTCTTAGGAAAAAGGGTGCCAAGTTTGAGTGGGGTGAAGCGCAACAGACTGCTTTTGAGCAGCTGAAAGAGGCAGTGATGCAGCCTCCAGTCTTGGCTATGCCTGATTTCAGTCGTAAGTTCGTCTTGCAAACTGATGCTTCCTCCTTAGCCGTTGCTGCTGTTTTATCGCAAGAAGTAGATGGTATCCGGCAGCCCATAGCTTATGCTTCACGCACGTTAACCCCTTGTGAGAAGAAGAGTTGTTCTGTTTATGAGCTGGAATGTTTGGCTGTCGTGTTTGGGATTAACAAGTTCAGGCGTTACCTAGAACATAAAGAATTTTTGTTGGAAACCGACAACCAGGCACTTTCTTGGCTCCTTGCCCACCCCCGTCAGCTCGGGAAGATTGGTCGCTGGGTAGTCCAAATTTCTGCCCTTAAGTTCACAGTGCAGCACGTGCGAGGCACCCAAAATATCATAGCGGACACTCTGTCACGCATGTATCACTTACCCAACGACCACCAGGATTTATCAGAGCCGCCATGTTGTGGCGTGCTCCTAGACTTTCCTCTGGCATTTTCGGACATTGTTCCACACCAACTTAAGGATCCCGAGCTGACTGCTATCATCAATGAGCTTAAAAACGGAGGTGCCCACCCTCCTTATTTTCTGTACCGAGGTGCTCTATGCTGCCGTGACAAGCAGCGGAGAAAACCTAAGTTAGTGCTGCCAAGCTTTCTTGTACCGATGGTCTTTCAGTATTTTCATTCTTCTCCTGTGGGCGGACATCTAGGAATTCATAAGACCATCGCGAAGATTAGGGATCAGTTCATCTGGAAAGGTATGGACCGGGATATTGCAGCTCGAGTACGTTCTTGTGAACTGTGCTCGCTAAGCAAACCCGCTCAAAATACCAAGTTGGGTCTTTTGTCATCTGAGGTGGCGGAAAAACCTTTGGAGAAGGTTTTCATTGACTATGTTGGGCCTCTCCCGCGTAGCAAGTCCGGAAATAAGTTCCTACTTGTTTGTGTGGATGCCTTCTCCAAGTTTGTTTGGTTGTTCCCATTGCGGAGTGCTACCGCGCAGCTCACGGTGCAAGCACTTCGTAACCATTTCTTTCAACACTTTGGAATCCCTGCCACCTTAGTTTCCGATAATGGTTCACAGTTTGTCTCCAATATCTTTAAAAGAATGTGCTTTGGGCACGGAATCCGCCATGTGACTACTTCCCCTTTCTATCCTCAGCCTTCTCACGCCGAACGGTTTAATCGCAATCTTCGATCTGCTCTCATTGCCTTTCATGCGGAAAATCAGACCACCTGGGATCAACAACTACCTTGGATCCAATTTGCCTTTAATACGGCCCAGCATGAAAGTCACAAGGCGGTACCTTTCGAGTTATTATTTGGCTTTCCGCCAAACAACCCTTTGGCGAACCTTTGGAAAATTAGCGATTTTCTGCCACCTCCTGGTACTCCCGATGTGAAAGCCACTTGGGAGGCAGCCAGGCGGAATCTCATTCGGGCTAGGGAGTTAGTAAGGAGGAAGTACAACCGAGGTCGTATTGCCAATCCCTTCCAGGTGGGGGATCTAGTTTACTGCAAGGCTCACCCAGTCAGTTCGGCTGTGGACAATAGAGCTGCTAAACTTTGCTACAGGTGGACTGGTCCCCACCGCATCTTGAAGTTTCTGACTCCGGTGACTGCCCGACTGGGAGATCCTCAGTCCGGGAAGATTTTCAGGAAGGCGCACATATCCCATCTGAAGCCTTGCCGGAGTCATCCGTGATTTCTCTTTAGTCTGTGCGGGAGGGTTTTAGGTCCAGAGGCCTGATCACCTCTGCTACTTCTTCCTGATCAAGGTCCTGTGTTCTTCTTTGTACCCACACTACTCTTGGAGGGTTTTTCTTGCCTCCAACTGGATTTTCTTGGTTTTCCCTTCTGCAGACTTAAGGGTTTCCGGTTTATATTTCTTCAACCATTGGGGGGGAGAGGCATTTCGTTTGGTTCTTCATTTTGAAGAAATTAACAGAGGGGAGTTCCTCCTTTTGGGGGGGGAGTCTGAGCCGGTTCTATACCTATATCTCCCCGGCTCATGTGTGTTTTATATAGTGTGTGTGTGGTTTATTGGCTGCAGAGGCGACTGACCATTTGAAGGCGTTTGGCCTTTCCGGCAGAGTGGCAAAGACTCCGAGCCGTGCTGTACTGGTTAGGAGCAGCTCCAGTTTAATTTATTTTGTTAAATTTAAGTGTTTGTTAGTTTTGCTGAGCATTTCTCCTTCTAACATGTGCAGCTAAGTTGACGGCCCCTCACTGATGAGTAAGTTTTGCTTTCTTTTAAATTTTAGTGATTATTTTCTTTTTTCAAACTGTGAAGGTTAAGAGCACATGGTTTTCCAAATTGTAGTTTTGCTTTTTATTAACTTTTAGTACTTCTGGCTGTTAACTAAATTTTAAATTGGCTTTCAAATTATTTCTCTTACACTTTTGTTAGTTTTCACCCTTTCTCTTCAGCTTATATTAATTTTCTGTCTCTCAGTGAGGACCAGTCCTAGGCTTATGTTACAGTTCCTTTTATTCTGCAGCCAATATTGTTTGTAATGTGTCACTTGTTATGTAGTTTTGTAAACAAACCCAGAGAGACTGCTGAAGGTTCATTTTACTAAATTTTTAAGCCTTCTGAGAGATGTAACGTTCTTCGGGTCTTTAGCCCACAACTCCCCCTTTTAGCCTACTTGGTTAATTTAAGGCCTTCTGCCATCAAATTTTAAATTTTAGATTCCTGTTAATAGGCTGCTACTTTTGGCCATCAGTTTTTTCCTAATCATTAAAATTTTTTTTTCACCAAGAGTAATACGCTTAATTTTTGTTCTGTGACAGAGGGGATTTTCATTCTAACTTTCCTTGGGGTTGTTGTTTTGAGTGGGGAATTTTATTTTAAGTGCAGAATGCCCTTCCCCTGCTTTTCACCAATTTTGAGCCAATTCTGTCAGTATTTGCCTGTTTTAAAAATGTTTGAACCAAATTGTTACGTATGGTAGGCTACTGCGTATACCTCAAACAAATTTCCTTTATAACTTTTTGTTTTAGTCTTTTAATTGGAATATCTTGTTTATTTATTGTTTTCTAATGTTACCAGCTTATATATTAAGGTTTATTTTAATTTTATCAGTAATTGATTGGTCTGTGATATTTGAAATTTTGGTAATTTAACTTAACTTAAAATTCTTGATAGATAACTTTTGACAACTGTACTTTAATTAAAATCTATATTGTTTGGCAACTATTTATTGATTATTATTAACTTTAAAAGAATACTAGGCTGAAACCTGGTTTCAGGGTCCAAGGGATGAATTGTTTTATCCTGTCATCTCTCCATCATGCGTGGTCGCAGAGAAACTTCGCCTTTGCGCTAGCTGCTGAAGGACGGCCACCATGATGGACATACCTACTATTCAACACCTGTGATACCCTGTGATATTGTTATTGTTGCCATTTATATAGTTTATATTTTGTTATTTAGTTTTAAGTTAGTTTTAGATATTATTTAGTTATTTCTTGGATTTCATTAGGAGCCCGCCCTTAGCCGAAGGATACCGGGTGGAATTGGCATTTCTTGTTTCAAATTATGGCATTTCTAATTTTTGTATGCAGGTGCACCTGACGGAGATTGTTTGAGATATACTACTGCAGGCACTTTTATTTTTTTTTTAATTTATAGTATATATATTTATACATAATTATATTGACAGGATAGGCCTGTGTTTTCGAAGTAAATGAACCTGAGTATGCTGACCACGGTGTTCTTTTTTTACCTAGTTTTTTTGATCCGGCATCCCGTTCGCCGCCATGGGCGCGCGCTTCCCTGATGTTTGCTGTGGGTGTGCGGGCGGCGATGTCAGGTTTCAATGGTAGCAGAGCGTGGTTAGCTGCTCTCTCAGCTGTCTCTCAGTTCTGGTTTTGTTTGTTGGTGTAGGTTAGTGTTAGGTAGGGGGAGGTTAGAGTACACAATTTTTTTTTTCATTAGGAGCTCGCCCTAGCACAGGATACCGGGTGGAATTGGTTTAGTGTCTTGCTTCCTGCAGACTTACCCTTTGCAGGGAGCAAGGGACTCTAAATTGCTTAACCGCTAAATTTATCTAACTGTACTCTACTTCTCCCCTATCAATGTGTTGTTTTGTTATATTTATTGCTTCTGTGTTTGTAGGTTGTGGTTAGTGTATATTTGCAGGGTATCCTTCTATTAGGTAGCAGGTATTAAGTTCTTCACTTGGACCTCGTCAGTGTAAGCCCTTTGTGAGTTGAGTCCACTTAGTTTACTAAGTAATTGTTGCGTACGCTTTGTTGTTTATTGTTTATTTATTTGTCTTAATTGTTTGGTATGGCTTTTTCCCTGGTGCCTGAACATCTACGCAAGCCCGAGTTGGTTTTTGAGGTCCTGGCGAGAGGACAGAAGCCCGAGGGAGATGTGAGGGCATTAAGAGCTCAATTACGGGCTTGTATAGCGTTGGACCGCAGCTGGAATGCAGAGTTCCAAACTAACACAGAATTTGAGTTTTGTAAAACCCGAATGGAGGAATTGGAAGACGATATTAATTTTGAGTCACTTCCCATGTCCGGGTCAGCAAAGGCTAGATTGGCATCTCAGCTTTTACATTGGGGTGACAGAATAGTTTTACTTATGTCGGCTCCTAGTTTAGACTCTGAAATTAAAAGTTGGGCTTTTTCGGCCAGTAATAAATTAAAACAAGCCCTAGATGGTTTGAGTGAGGTGCGCTCGGTGAAGGAGAAGGGGGTACTATTTACCTCTGTCACTCCAACGGAGGTTCCCACTACCATTACTTTTGCTAACCATCCTCCGGCTCTTTCTTTCGAGCCTCCCAGAGTTACTATGTCTCCGATGGGTGGTAGCCCTCCTGAAGCGGCTGGTGAGGCTTCATCTATAGTTGTGCCTTCCTTTTCTAGCTTTGGCAAACTGCCTCATCCTTTGGGGAGTGTGTTACAACACTTCCCCAGAGTTGATGGACTTGACACTAATTTACTTATCCATTTTCTTCTGGAAGTTTTTAAACTGAGAGAATTTCCTGGTATGACAGATGCCATGCTTATGCAGATTTTAGCGCAGTTTTCCTTAAGGCCCCTTTTTGATCGCCTTCTAGACTGCCTTAAGAGAGGTGCCACTTTTGACCAGTTCCACGCCGAGATCTTGGAGTTCTTTGTACCTGCTCGTGTTAGGGAGCGCTTGCGGGTGGAACGCGTTTATCGTCCTCAGGCACCAGATGAGACGTTGAGCCATTTTGTCGGGGAGATACGGGATGTAGCCCGGGTGTTGCGCTTGAGCTTGAGCGAAACGGAGTTGGTGAACCTTATTTTGGAGGGCATTAAACCTGAAGAACGCTCCCGTTTGATTTTTTGTAGCCGTCCCGCATCTTTTGCGGATTTGGACCGGCTCTCCATCATCTCTAGAGGGGTTCAGGATGCGGATGATCAAAGGGAGACCATGTCGAGGCATCTTCCTCACTTGCCTCCGGGGCCGGTCCATGCTCCGGTGCAGTCTGAGCCAGCAGCTGCTCCTTCCCGTAGGCAGCCTCCTACCTGTTATGGCTGCAAGCAAGTGGGACATATTAGACCGTTTTGTCCACTTAATAAAAAAAAACTAGTAAGCTTGCGGACGAGTAAGCCCGACTCGTGCCGTAAAGGTAATTTTGAGGGCAAATATGTACCTAATTTTGATGGTAAAAGGGTAGCTGGTTTAATACAGAACAGAAAGAAAACAGAAAGAAATAGACTTGGGGACAGTTATCATCGTTGGCCGAGAGGGGAGGTTGCTGCTCTGGCTGCGCAGGGAGTAAGGGCTGCCCGCTCAACCTGCCCACAACTGGATGTGCTTGTGGGGAATGTGGTGCAGAAGGCCCTGGTTGATTCTGGGTCAGCCCGCAGCCTGATTTCTTTGTCGTTTTTTGAAGATCTAAAATCCTCTGGGCTAATACGGCAGGTTGAGCCTAGTTCACTTATCTGCTGGACTGCTTCACGCACACCTTTACCTATTATCTGTAGTGCCCAGATTCACATCAAAATTAATTATTTCTCTTGGGATTGGAGCTTTTTGGTGGCTAAGGACCTGACTTTTCCTTTCATCTTGGGAGCAGATTTTATCGGAAAAACTGGCATGATTTTGGATTTGGCCTCCAGTCATGTTTTCTTTGCTTTCGCCAGGCGGGTGCTCGTTCCCTTTTCTGATGTCGAGTCTCGTGGGACTGCTGCCTTAGAGATGGAAGATAAGAGCTTGACTCCTCCTGACCAACTAGGACATCTTACGCCGAAAGAGGCAGAGGACATAAGGCAGATTTGTTCCAGTTTTCCTGAAGTCCTTACTGACAAACTGGGTACGACCAATCTCTTGGAATACGAGATTCGTCTTACAGACACCCGTCCTGTACGTTCCCATCCATATAAGCTTGCTCCGCCCAAGATGGAGATTCTGAGAAATATGATTGATGATTTACTTAAGAGTGGGGTTATCGAGCCGTCTTGCTCAAATTTTTCCAGTCCAGCGTTTCTAGTGCCGAAACCTAATGGGAAGTCCAGATTGGTCCTGGATTATCGAAAGCTCAATGCTCAGATAGAAATTGACTCCGTGCCTCTCCCCGATTTGCATTCTGCTTTCGACTGGTTTGGTAAGGCCAAGTATTTCTCCATTTTTGATCTTAACCAGGCATACCATCAGATTCCACTAAAACACGAGTCTCGACCTCTCACTGCTTTTTGTGTGCCTTGGAATTTGTACCAGTTCACCCGAGTGCCTATGGGCTTGGCTGTGGGGGCCCAAACACTCACCAGACTCCTGGATTCTATCTTTCATGATGTCAAATTTAAGTTCGTGTTCAACTATCTGGATGACCTGCTTGTGTACAGTGAGAGTTATGAGGAGCACTTGACTCATCTAGAGGAAGTTCTAACTAGGCTGCGTGAGTCTGGCCTTACCGTCAATCCTGAAAAGGTGAGTTTTGCTCAGCCTGAAATATCGTTTCTGGGTCATCTTGTCTCTTCTCGAGGTGTTTGTATTGATCCAGAGAGAACCCAGGCAATCAGGGAGTTTCCTCCTCCTAAGGATGCCAAGGGGATTGCCCGTTTTGTGGGAATGATAAATTTTTATCGTCGTTTCATCCCCAATGTTGCTGAAGTGGCGGCCCCTCTGAACTCTCTTAGGAAAAAGGGTGCCAAGTTTGAGTGGGGTGAAGCGCAACAGACTGCTTTTGAGCAGCTGAAAGAGGCAGTGATGCAGCCTCCAGTCTTGGCTATGCCTGATTTCAGTCGTAAGTTCGTCTTGCAAACTGATGCTTCCTCCTTAGCCGTTGCTGCTGTTTTATCGCAAGAAGTAGATGGTATCCGGCAGCCCATAGCTTATGCTTCACGCACGTTAACCCCTTGTGAGAAGAAGAGTTGTTCTGTTTATGAGCTGGAATGTTTGGCTGTCGTGTTTGGGATTAACAAGTTCAGGCGTTACCTAGAACATAAAGAATTTTTGTTGGAAACCGACAACCAGGCACTTTCTTGGCTCCTTGCCCACCCCCGTCAGCTCGGGAAGATTGGTCGCTGGGTAGTCCAAATTTCTGCCCTTAAGTTCACAGTGCAGCACGTGCGAGGCACCCAAAATATCATAGCGGACACTCTGTCACGCATGTATCACTTACCCAACGACCACCAGGATTTATCAGAGCCGCCATGTTGTGGCGTGCTCCTAGACTTTCCTCTGGCATTTTCGGACATTGTTCCACACCAACTTAAGGATCCCGAGCTGACTGCTATCATCAATGAGCTTAAAAACGGAGGTGCCCACCCTCCTTATTTTCTGTACCGAGGTGCTCTATGCTGCCGTGACAAGCAGCGGAGAAAACCTAAGTTAGTGCTGCCAAGCTTTCTTGTACCGATGGTCTTTCAGTATTTTCATTCTTCTCCTGTGGGCGGACATCTAGGAATTCATAAGACCATCGCGAAGATTAGGGATCAGTTCATCTGGAAAGGTATGGACCGGGATATTGCAGCTCGAGTACGTTCTTGTGAACTGTGCTCGCTAAGCAAACCCGCTCAAAATACCAAGTTGGGTCTTTTGTCATCTGAGGTGGCGGAAAAACCTTTGGAGAAGGTTTTCATTGACTATGTTGGGCCTCTCCCACGTAGCAAGTCCGGAAATAAGTTCCTACTTGTTTGTGTGGATGCCTTCTCCAAGTTTGTTTGGTTGTTCCCATTGCGGAGTGCTACCGCGCAGCTCACGGTGCAAGCACTTCGTAACCATTTCTTTCAACACTTTGGAATCCCTGCCACCTTAGTTTCCGATAATGGTTCACAGTTTGTCTCCAATATCTTTAAAAGAATGTGCTTTGGGCACGGAATCCGCCATGTGACTACTTCCCCTTTCTATCCTCAGCCTTCTCACGCCGAACGGTTTAATCGCAATCTTCGATCTGCTCTCATTGCCTTTCATGCGGAAAATCAGACCACCTGGGATCAACAACTACCTTGGATCCAATTTGCCTTTAATACGGCCCAGCATGAAAGTCACAAGGCGGTACCTTTCGAGTTATTATTTGGCTTTCCGCCAAACAACCCTTTGGCGAACCTTTGGAAAATTAGCGATCTTCTGCCACCTCCTGGTACTCCCGATGTGAAAGCCACTTGGGAGGCAGCCAGGCGGAATCTCATTCGGGCTAGGGAGTTAGTAAGGAGGAAGTACAACCGAGGTCGTATTGCCAATCCCTTCCAGGTGGGGGATCTAGTTTACTGCAAGGCTCACCCAGTCAGTTCGGCTGTGGACAATAGAGCTGCTAAACTTTGCTACAGGTGGACTGGTCCCCACCGCATCTTGAAGTTTCTGACTCCGGTGACTGCCCGACTGGGAGATCCTCAGTCCGGGAAGATTTTCAGGAAGGCGCACATATCCCATCTGAAGCCTTGCCGGAGTCATCCGTGATTTCTCTTTAGTCTGTGCGGGAGGGTTTTAGGTCCAGAGGCCTGATCACCTCTGCTACTTCTTCCTGATCAAGGTCCTGTGTTCTTCTTTGTACCCACACTACTCTTGGAGGGTTTTTCTTGCCTCCAACTGGATTTTCTTGGTTTTCCCTTCTGCAGACTTAAGGGTTTCCGGTTTATATTTCTTCAACCATTGGGGGGGAGAGGCATTTCGTTTGGTTCTTCATTTTGAAGAAATTAACAGAGGGGAGTTCCTCCTTTTGGGGGGGGAGTCTGAGCCGGTTCTATACCTATATCTCCCCGGCTCATGTGTGTTTTATATAGTGTGTGTGTGGTTTATTGGCTGCAGAGGCGACTGACCATTTGAAGGCGTTTGGCCTTTCCGGCAGAGTGGCAAAGACTCCGAGCCGTGCTGTACTGGTTAGGAGCAGCTCCAGTTTAATTTATTTTGTTAAATTTAAGTGTTTGTTAGTTTTGCTGAGCATTTCTCCTTCTAACATGTGCAGCTAAGTTGACGGCCCCTCACTGATGAGTAAGTTTTGCTTTCTTTTAAATTTTAGTGATTATTTTCTTTTTTCAAACTGTGAAGGTTAAGAGCACATGGTTTTCCAAATTGTAGTTTTGCTTTTTATTAACTTTTAGTACTTCTGGCTGTTAACTAAATTTTAAATTGGCTTTCAAATTATTTCTCTTACACTTTTGTTAGTTTTCACCCTTTCTCTTCAGCTTATATTAATTTTCTGTCTCTCAGTGAGGACCAGTCCTAGGCTTATGTTACAGTTCCTTTTATTCTGCAGCCAATATTGTTTGTAATGTGTCACTTGTTATGTAGTTTTGTAAACAAACCCAGAGAGACTGCTGAAGGTTCATTTTACTAAATTTTTAAGCCTTCTGAGAGATGTAACGTTCTTCGGGTCTTTAGCCCACAACTCCCCCTTTTAGCCTACTTGGTTAATTTAAGGCCTTCTGCCATCAAATTTTAAATTTTAGATTCCTGTTAATAGGCTGCTACTTTTGGCCATCAGTTTTTTCCTAATCATTAAAATTTTTTTTTCACCAAGAGTAATACGCTTAATTTTTGTTCTGTGACAGAGGGGATTTTCATTCTAACTTTCCTTGGGGTTGTTGTTTTGAGTGGGGAATTTTATTTTAAGTGCAGAATGCCCTTCCCCTGCTTTTCACCAATTTTGAGCCAATTCTGTCAGTATTTGCCTGTTTTAAAAATGTTTGAACCAAATTGTTACGTATGGTAGGCTACTGCGTATACCTCAAACAAATTTCCTTTATAACTTTTTGTTTTAGTCTTTTAATTGGAATATCTTGTTTATTTATTGTTTTCTAATGTTACCAGCTTATATATTAAGGTTTATTTTAATTTTATCAGTAATTGATTGGTCTGTGATATTTGAAATTTTGGTAATTTAACTTAACTTAAAATTCTTGATAGATAACTTTTGACAACTGTACTTTAATTAAAATCTATATTGTTTGGCAACTATTTATTGATTATTATTAACTTTAAAAGAATACTAGGCTGAAACCTGGTTTCAGGGTCCAAGGGATGAATTGTTTTATCCTGTCATCTCTCCATCATGCGTGGTCGCAGAGAAACTTCGCCTTTGCGCTAGCTGCTGAAGGACGGCCACCATGATGGACATACCTACTATTCAACACCTGTGATACCCTGTGATATTGTTATTGTTGCCATTTATATAGTTTATATTTTGTTATTTAGTTTTAAGTTAGTTTTAGATATTATTTAGTTATTTCTTGGATTTCATTAGGAGCCCGCCCTTAGCCGAAGGATACCGGGTGGAATTGGCATTTCTTGTTTCAAATTATGGCATTTCTAATTTTTGTATGCAGGTGCACCTGACGGAGATTGTTTGAGATATACTACTGCAGGCACTTTTATTTTTTTTTTAATTTATAGTATATATATTTATACATAATTATATTGACAGGATAGGCCTGTGTTTTCGAAGTAAATGAACCTGAGTATGCTGACCACGGTGTTCTTTTTTTACCTAGTTTTTTTGATCCGGCATCCCGTTCGCCGCCATGGGCGCGCGCTTCCCTGATGTTTGCTGTGGGTGTGCGGGCGGCGATGTCAGGTTTCAAAAGGAGAGCTTACCTTTAGTTCCACCCAAAACATGTTGTGTCTCAAATGGAAGGACAGGAAGGATGTCACAATGCTATCTACTATCCATGAGCGACCGGACTTTGTAGATGTCGTTTCTCAAAGAGAAAGAAGTAGGCCTAACCCAAAATCAACTCTCAAACCAAATGTTGTGGTTGATTATAACCAATCAATGTGTGGGGTTGATAAACAAGATCAGAGATTGTCCTCCTTCCCAGTGATGCGAAGAACCGTAAAAGGATACAAAAAGATTTTTTTCTATCTCTTTGATGTTGCTATATATAATTGTCTAATAGTGCATAATATAATGACTGGGAAAAAAACAATCAATCTCAACATTCAGAACAAATTTGGCAGAGCAAATACTGCAGAATGTGCAGCTACCTCCCAGAACAACTGCTGGTAGGCCTCCCGCCTGTGGGGAATCCCCACTGCGCCTTCAAGGAAAGTTTTGGGGGCATTTTATTGAGAAGATACCTCCAACCACCAAAGCCAGGCCCTCAAGAAAATGTAAAGTTTGTGCCTCACAGGGGAAAAGAAGTGAAACAGTGTACCAGTGTAAAAAGTGTCATGTTCCACTTCATCTGGAAACATGTTTTGAGGTGTTTCACACTCAAACCAACTTCTAAAGAAGTACAATAATAATTTGTAAATAGTGTAAATAAATGTATATTTTAAAAAACTAACATTTTGTGTTCATATAATAACAAGGAATAACTAAGGTAAATTTATAATATTCATAGCATGTTATACAGTAAGTGTTATGCAAAGTGCACCTGTTCTTACACGAAAGCATGGAAAATATCCAGTCCTGTGGTCCAAAAATTATAGTAATTTATTCAGTCACTAATGGGTTAACAAAAAAAACAGTTATATTTTAAAAGTTTATATTGAAAATGCATCAACTTTCTCAGCAATCTTATACCAACAACCATAAGGTAGGAAAGTACTGGCGTTGCCAGCAACTCTCATGTCGAGACTGTGAATACAATCATATTGTATATCATGCAGACAAATTTATATTACAAACATTATAACGGGGATTGTAATATGCTGGCTTCACCAGCAAACATTTATCATCAAAAACATGCCAGGTTTTGCAGACAATTTGATTCTATCCACCTCATATTTACTTTTACCATAAACAACCTGTAACTTTTATTTTATCAGTTTCATGAAAGGACTACTTCCGTTTTTCTTGCAATCCTACTTTGTCAATTTACATCTCACTCATACCTATAATTATAAAAACACTTGATGATGAAATTAGATTTCTGTCTGTATGCGCAATAACTTTCGAACGAGTTGAATTAAAATATTGAAATATGTGAAATACCACCTCAACGTCAGTAGTTAAAATGGTGAAATCAGTCCTTTGGGAGTCGCTTTCGTAGATCATGGTGCTCTCCAGGAGGTTACTCTGGTTTTGAGAAAACAGAATCCACAGATTGACAACATTCCTTCCATTTCATATAAATTCATATAGCATAACAGTGTCCTGAATTCCTCTTCAGGTAATTCAACGTATCATGATTCACCAGGAAACCATCACGGAAATAACCATTGCCTCAAAATAGTTGGGAGATACGGGCGCCTACACCATTTGGTGTAGAGGTACCCAATTTGGTTGAGCTGATTAACGGCAGTGACTCCACTAGCTTTTGGCAAACCTGGACTATTTTCTTACAATATCCTTTGTCTTCTCTAATATGATACGTACTAACTTAGAAAATATAAATACTGAAAACTATCAGTATAAATTTACATAAATTAAGATACCCTGGTTCTGTGCATTATACACATAAGATACCATCATATTACTTAGACAAATTATGCTGAATTTGCACGACCTACTAAATGTAATATAGTACAATCATAACTTACTATGTAGTAGAAACAAAAACTAGTGAAATTAATTTAAAATTTTAACTTACGTCATCAACAGAAGCATCATCCACTTCTACAGAGGCTTCACCCTCATCAGCTAGCACCACACTAGTAAGCACCAACAGGCAAATCACCAACCTCATCTATCAACATAATAACATCATCAACAAACAGGCTTCTGGTGGGAAATAAGTATAATTTAAGACATCCAAATAGACCCAATTGGCAGTGAACAATTTTGTAAATATTGAAGTCATAGTGAAGGTGGGGAGACTGTCATGACAAGTTACGCTAATCTTCCTAAGGCCCTTCACTGTGTCAATGCTCACATTATGATTGGAAAGTTTTAAAACCGCACAAAGTGTTATAAATGTTGCAATTCATTGACTAATCTTGAGCAATCTCTGGTTTTCACCATTCTTTAAGTTTGTTTTATGCTCTTCAAAATAAGGGGTCACTTAAGACGGGTTGACATTGAAAATTTTGGAGTTGCCCCCAAAATCCTGCATTTTTGCAGGACACAAAACATTTTCAAAATTACCAAATGAAACTTCCTTTCCACATTGTACCACTAATACAGTGACTGAAGGTGAAAATAGATAAAAGAACCAAATTTTTTCTGATTACATGGAATTACTTTTGAAAATTTGCATACCACCTCATCTGACCCTCAACTTTAAAAGTGATATTGTCTCAATGTGTGCTTTTTGCAATTTGGAGGTAAAAACATTGTATGAAATACTCAAAAAGTCCAGATTTACGAATTTTAAAGATTTAATTCATATTCAAATATGTTGGATAAAGTTCCTTTGAAGTTCTTCAATATAAAGTAGGAAATTACATTACTTTCCTACTCTTAAAATCCTTAAAAACTATCCCTTTATGCCCGAAAATGTAGAGGAAAAAGTTTTTAGTAGAGTAAAAAGAACTTTTGGTGCATTCATAATATATTGAACCTTTTATTATTTATCAAAAAACTTATCACTCATTAAACAGTTGCAACCCTTAAAAACCACACCTTATCTATATCTATGTATATATATATAAAAGAAAGTCGTGTTAGTTACACTATTTATAAGTCAAGAACGGCTGAACCGATTTGGCTGAAAATTGGTAGGGAGGTAGCTAAGAACTGGGAGAAGGACATAGGATACTTTTTATCCCGTTCCCGATTCAGGATTCCGCCCCACTGGTCTCTAAAAGTTACAGAAATATCCGTAAGAAATGCATTGCAGCAAACATATGTTATTAAGTGAAAGAGCCTTTTCAAATTTAATCAGCTGTTCTTTGTAAACATATATAATGCGACAAAAGAAATATATGTTTATATCATTTAATTACTATTTTAAATTTCTTTACACTTATAGTTTGAAAGCATAGAGTAAGATTAAGAGAAACAGCAAATTTTGTTTCAACTGTTTCTGCAATCACTGTTAATCATAGACTTTACTATCCAGATAATACAATTCAAATTTGACGTAAAAATTCTCCTTTAACTGCAATATTTATCTAATATACACCATGCTCGTGCTTGATCAAAAGAGCAATGCAGATATCAAAATTACTAGACAGAAGTATGGTTCTCAAAACTCCGTGTGTACATATTCTCTCAATCGAGACAACAAAGCAAGCTCAATCATGGCATCGGAGATATAACTAATTTGATCCACGCGAAAAGTGATACACGCGCAAAGCCAAAAATAAAAACCATACGCAATTTCGCTTAACACCTGAAGCTCATAATCATTAGACTGTAATAATATGTACCTAAAATATGCCTATTGTCGTTTCAAAATTACATTGAGCGCCTTCATTTATTACATTGTATGTGCGCTAATGAATTCCGACTTTTTGACTCCTGTCCACGATGGTCTAATATAGTTCAATTGTATACAAAAATCATGGAATATTGGAGAAAAATTCCAGTTATTTCACAGGTGCATATTGAGACTGTTTTAAAATTTAAATCTTAAATAGATCATGAGCTTGGAGTATCTTTCAGTGACTATCATTTATCTCAGAAGGGTAATAACGACATTCAAAAGAAATATGCCTCCTATGTCCCAATTTTTCTGTAGGAAATCGTGTGCGAAGCCGTGGGTATTTGGTTGTAATTGGTATTTTATTGAAAATGAAGAGTTTTCGTTATAAAATACTACGAATTTATTGACGAACTAGCTGTTACCCACAGCCAATTGCGCATAATTGCTTTTACTAAGTAGGCTAATATAAGGACTTTGGTTCTTAAGATTTGCGTGCGAAGCCGAGGGTAACAGCTAGTAATAAAACAAAGAATAAAATGTTTATTGAAGGCTTGAAATGTGTTACTGGTATACATATGATAAATTGTGACTTTCAAAAAGTTTTTGATTTTTTTATGATTATATTTGAACTTTTTAATTCCCCCCAAAAACTCATAGAAGACCTATCCCTTATAAAAAATAAATTATGTTATTGAAACATAGTGTTAACATTATTTATGGAAAAGTTGCTTATGAATTATATTTGAATGAGGACCAATTTCAAGGATGAGGATCAATTTCAAGAAGATTAAGTTCCAGACAATCCTTTTTATGCTACTGGAAGTTATTAAAAGGGTCAGTTGTAATTTTATTAATCTAAAGCAATTTTTTAAAAGAACATTGTTTTTTTACATATAGGTACACTTTTTCTGATAAACTACTTGAGCTAGAACCTTGAAATATGAAACACATGTGTAGGAAGTGATAGTTAACAATCACACCAGCAGATTTCAAAAATACTTTTTTCTTTTTATTTCATGACCTTTTTGGATAATTATTTTAAGTGTTTCAAAAACATATTTTGAAAACAAGTATAATTTCTTCTCTGACAAAGAAAGAATGAATCCCACTAGATAAAGTCTTAATAATGAATATATAAATAAGTGTTAAAATTACAGATCTCTGCAGTGGTTCCAGAGAAAAGTGTACCTAACATGAGTGGAGGTAGGAGGTCTACTCCCATTAACCTGTTAATATTAATGAAATATTTATTCAATTTTAAGCATCTAAATCCATCCAAACTCCCTAAACTTATTTTTGACATATGAATAAAGTAAACTGGTGATGAATTACACTTCATTTAAATGTTTGCTGTCAAGTAATAGATGTTAATACCAATTTTGTTTCTCAAAAATCAAGAAAACAATTTTATTTTCACTGTAAATTCATTAATTTTGAAGCTAATGACTTTTACTTGACCTTGGTTTAAAGGTTTATTCAAGTACCTCAAAAAAGTTTTTTTTTTAAGTAAAAGCGTTCATTTCTCTGCTAAATGAAATTGAAAGTTCCAATTCATCCTATCTTGAAAATCAACTTCAACTTCAATGAGCTATAATTTGATTTATATACCACCTATAAAAATAAAACAAAAAGCAACCTCTTTGTTATTTAATAGTGTTAATATTTCTTACAATTTTTTTCTCTAAAAATTGTGTAGTTTTTTAGATATTTGCAAAACAATTTCTATAAAACATGCATTTTGAATGCTAAAAACGACCACCTTTAGGTGACAATATCTCCCTATATTGAAATGGTGAAGTTATTTTTTATTAAAACATTTATATTTCCCACCTATATATTATTATATTCATCCACCCTGGTGTAAAAGCACACATCACCACTATATCACTTTTTGTTTCATTGGCTACAGTCCAAATTTCATGTTAATCTATCCAATCCGAAAAAATGGGTAGCCAAAATGCTTCAGAGACTGTACTGCACTACCCAAAGATTATCTCCCTGTATAACTTTAAAACAAAATTGAGGGAAGGGTCCTGAATTTTTATTCATCCTGCATATATTCATATATATTTCAGAACCCTACTTCGCTCATACAGCGTCTACTTTCGGCCATTGTAATTTGCTTCAAGTCTAAGATATTTCTAATGTCACAGTGGAGTTTGCATTGTTGTCCCCATCAAGAAGATCTATAAATAAGCAGGTCTGAGATGACTACTTCTGTCAAAAAAAACAACTAAGTTTAATTTTATAACATGTATGCAAATCTGTAGTAAAATTTAATAATTTTGTCTCTTATATGGTATTAACACTACATACTTAATATTTGCTAAAATGTTTATTTAACAGTATAGATTTATTAAACATATGGTTATGTTGTTATTTTACGATCTTTACATAGAACACTTGATTGGTTCTTTTAATTAATAACATGTGTTTGTTGCATTGCGTTTCTTATAGAAATTTTTGAAACTTTAGGGGCCAATGGGGCAGAGAAAAAAATCCTTCCTTAGTGCGCCTCTAGAACACTAAATAAATGTATGTACCAAATGTTATGTCTCTGTCTTTCATTGTTTTTTGCTGGGCATTGATGATAAACAATGAAGTCAGTCTGTAAGGATTTCATTTTTTACATATATTCTACTTTACTGATTTTTCTTCCCATTTCTGGTAATTAATTATATTCAATATTTTGTAATAAAATATTTTGAAAATATTTATATCGGAATCGAATGAAAAGAGCCCCAGTATTCAGAACCATCAATACATTGATACTGTTATGGTTAGAGGTTGTCACATATTGAGTATTAGAATCTGTTTACATTAAACATCTGCTCACATCTAACAAAATCTTATCTATCTATATATATAAAAATGAATGTTTGTATGTTTGTCCTTTATGGAATCGTGAACTATTGGACCGATCATGATGAAAATTTGTACGTATATGTATTTTTCCACGGAGAAGGTTTATAAGCTATGCCCATCCCTTTCCCGATTCAGGATTCCGCCCCACTGGTTACAGAAATACCCATAAGAAATGCATTGCAGCAAACATATGTTAACGTCTTTTCAAATTTTTAATCAGCTGTTCTTTGTAAACATATATTACACTTATAGTTTTAAAGCATAGAGTAAGCTTAAGAGAAACGACAAATTTTGTTTAAACTGTTTTTGCAATCACTGTTAAACATAGACTTTACTATCCAGATAATACAATTCAAATTTGACGTAAAAATTCACCTTTAACTGCAATATTTATTTAATATAAACCATGCTCATGCTTGATCAGAAGAGTAATGCAGATATCATAATTACTATCTTACGTTGGCTACAAATATAAAGAATGTTATAAAATCAACCTTAGTTGTTTTTTTTGACAGAAGTATGGTTCTCAAAACTCCGTGTGTACATATTCTCTCGATCGAGACAACAAAGCAAGCTCAATCGTGGCATCGGAGATATAACTAATTTAATCTAAAATTTATTATAGTAAAAAAAAATTTACTAAGTAATATAAGGACTTCGGTTCTTAAGATTTGCGTGCGAAGCCGTGGGTAACAGCTAGATAGAGGCAGGAATATGGTACATACCTTCATAATACGCCCAAGAGGCTCACGATGGAACGACTATCAATTATCTCAGCAATGTTTAGAATGTGATAGAAAAAGAATAAGTGAATATAGTGTACTGTTTTCAACGGGAAATTGCGTGCGAAGCCGCGGGCAACTTTTGCAAAAAATTATTGAAATGCGCAGCAAAGCGCGCCGGGCCCGCTAGTATTTTATATTAATAATTATGCTTGCAGCATTCCTTATAGGAATCTTTGCTACTAGGCTAATGAGCAGAGAAAAATTCTTCTTCAGTGCGCCTCTAAGACAACAAGGAAACTTTAGTACCAAAATGTCATGTAGATCTTTCATTTGCTGGGTGTTGGTGAATCATCAGTCAGGATATTTGATATAGATTGTTTGTATCTCAGACTGATAATATTGGACTTGCCAACTCACACAGGCCTCATAAACTACGATGTTGGATCAGCTAATGTGACTGCGTATGCATATCAGTTAGACTAACATATACCCCGAGCCTTCCCTTAGCTTCTGGTTGTAGCCTTCCTCCCTCTTCTTGTTTGCCGTGTTTATCTTAATTCCATTTGTAATAGCTTACAGCCAGTTGCTAAATTTGTCACTTAGTGAACCTTGTAAGCCTCTGCATACTTTCTCCAATTGGATTTTCAGTATCGCTATGTCCCTTTCCACCTTTAGGTTACCTATTTTCAAAATATCAAGATTTCTTTTTTTTAATTGCTTTGTAAGCAAAGTGCAAGTAACAAATAACATTTCTCCACAAATAATAAATTTTGGTCACTAACTCCATTTGCTCTTGTCTTTTAGATTCTGACTAATTTTTAAATATATAAAGTTCTAATGATTAGGTTTTTACAGAGATTTAAAGATCAGATTTTTAAAGTTTTGGAATATTTAAAGCATACAAGAATTTAAGAAGTTTAAATTTTTTGTTATTTGGAAGTTTTAAATAATTATTTCTATTGTCTTGCAAGTGAGATAAGTAGCATTAGAAGAGTATAAAGTAGAGCATCAATAATCCAGATTTGATTTCAGCAAAAATGTACTATTCTAAACACTCACATATGATGTGTGAATTGTATGGTAATTGTTGGATACTGGCATAAAAAAGCAGTGATGGCGGAAATGTCATTGTTTGTTTGTTTACTCAGACACAACTCGAGTGTGAGTCAAGAAGTTTCACTGCATTTTGCTGAAGATTGCTAAAATTTTACTGCATAACTACTTCATCCCTTATGTTCTGCAATAATAACAATGAAATAACTAAAACTATTTATCATCTAACAATTAATTTATTAATTAATAAAAAAGAAAGAAAACTGCACCCCATTTTATTATAACCATGTCAAAAACCAATACCGATGATAAAATATTTTAAAACTGCCCAAAATCAACACAACCACAGTAAGGAGTTTTAACCTTTTTGTAGACGCTACGTTTATGTCTAAAAGTGCTAGCGTCTACGTCGTAGACGCAGCGTATTTGTATATATATTTGTTTAGATTATGCAAGTTACTGGCTGCAAACGATGACAGTTCATCCAAAAGCCATAGAGTAACGATATTTGTATATTTGATTGCCGAAGACCAGCTGTGTATACGTCTTTGACGTGAAATAAAAAGAAGGTCAGTTCGGATGTTTACGTTGCGAGCGAACTGACGCTGTGCTTTTTTACTCTGTTTTATCTTATTTTATCCATTAAATTGTGTTATAATTGTGAAATACTACTTCATTAGTATTCCAAATCATTGCATTACTTCATTTTTCATTTGTTTTCCGTGTGTATTATATTTTACTAAGTTACAAAATATGTCTAGTAAGAACATTGCGGGTTATGATGAGTTACTTCACCTTTTTTATAGTTTTATTACTGAATAAAACAATTAATTACATAAAAAAAGTGTTTAATGTGCTTGCATTTCTTATTTTATAAATAATAATAAAGTTAGTAAAGTATTTATGCTAATAGTAATAATAAGTGTATTACTTTTCCTCTTGAGCATTACATGTAGGGTAAAATTTGGTGCGACAACATATTATATTTTTTCGTCCACACTTCTTATTTGTTGTGTAAAAATAAAATAAAATATATGGAATTTTTTTAGTTTTAGTTGCTCTTTCCGATGGTAGCATCAGAAAAATAATATAAAACTGTTTACATACTAAAATTGTATGCCAAAGTGAAAAAATTTACATTATAAAGAAAAATTTTTTTATAACAATCCAAATATGTACAAATGTATCTTTTTGTATTTATTTCTGTTTATTGGCTATTTATCTATCTTCAATACAAAAAAAAGTAACAAGATATGACCTCAAATAAGGAAATAGTAAGGAATTTACTAAAACTCTGCATTTATGCACTAAAATGCTTAGCACTCTTGGGTATGGCAATGCACCAGACCCCTTAGCACTAAAAGGGTTAACAAGAAATAAGTTAACTGGAAAAAAAAGCTTTTCTTACAAGGTCACTAAGATATAAACAGATGGACAGATGGAAATATTTGCTAAAGATAATGAGAGTCAAACTGATATTACACTAAAAAAGTTAGTCTTGACCAGTGAGCTCTTGAGCACAAAATGGATGATTGATGTCTATTTCCAAACATATCTATATATATAAAAGAAAGTCGTGTTAGTTACACTATTTATAAGTCAAGAACGGCTGAACCGATTTGGCTGAAAATTGGTAGGGAGGTAGCTAAGAACTGGGAGAAACACATAGGATACTTTTTATCCCGTTCCCGATTCAGGATTCCGCCCCACTGGCCTCTAAAAATTACAGAAATACCCATAAGAAATGCATTGCAGCAAACATATGTTATTAAGTGAAAGAGCCTGTTCAAATTTAATCAGCTGTTCTTTGTAAACATATATAATGCGACAAAAGAAACATATGTTTATATCATTTAATTACTATTTTAAATTTCTTTACACTTATAGTTTGAAAGCATAGAGTAAGCTTAAGAGAAACAGCAAATTTTGTTTCAACTGTTTCTGCAATCACTGTTATGCATAGACTTTACTATCCAGATAATACAATTCAAATTTTAATTTTTTACAATTCAAAGCAGTTATCTCTGCATCTCCAAGTCAGATACGTACATTATTTGCTATCATCATTTCGACATGCTTTCCATCGAACCCATCTATAACCTGTGGCACAAATACAAGGATAATATGGCAGAAGATATTTTACATAAAATTCGTGTCAGTTCAATAAATTCCGATCTTAAAATGAATGAGGAGATACATAATCGGGCCTTGCTCTTGATCGAAGACAAGTGTTATCTCATGTGTGGTAGTTTATTAGTCAGGTTAGGAATGCCAGCGCCAAATCGTAAAATGAATGACGCATTTAATCGAGAATTGGAATGGGAACGTGAATATGATCACCAGGAATTAGATTTAGTAGTTCAAACAAATTTGCCCCTGATGAACCCCCAACAAAAGGAAGTTTATGATACATTAATGAAGGCAATTGATGATGGAAACGGTGGTTTATATTTACATGGTGGAACTGGTAAGACATTCCTCATGTCAGTAGTTTTAGCCACTGTTCGTGCAAGATCCAATATTGCAGTTTCAGTTACTTCTTCTGGAATAGCAGCCACATTGCTAGAAGGATGTCGTACGGCACATTCTGCATTAAAATTGCCGTTAAATCTTCAATATATTGAAGAACCAATGTGCAACATTACAAAGCGCTCCGCTATGGCGAAAATTTTATCAGAATCGAAGATCATCATCTGGGACGAATGCACAATAGCGCATAAACATGCATTGGAAGCAGTTAACCTAACATTGCAAGATCTACGTAATGACTCAAAATGTTTTGGAGGCGCAACTATTTTACTGTCTGGCGATTTCCCGCCAAACATTGCCAGTAATTCCCAGATCGACTGCTGCCGACAAAATAAACGCTTGCCTCAAATCATCGAATCTATGGCGCTATGTTAGGAAACTTCAGCTAACAACAAACATGAGAGTTGCATTGCTGAACGATACATCTGCTGAAGATTTCTCTGAGTAATTGCTGACTATCGGTAATGGTTGAGTACCTGTCGACGAATCGAGCGGATTGATTTCATTTCCTCGGAATATCTGTAACTTTGTCTCATCGAAAGACGAACTCATCAACAAAGTATTCCCAAACATCATTACTAACCTCAAAAATAATGAATGGTTGAGTGAGCGAGCAATTTTGGCAGCTAAGAATAAAGATGTAGATGACTTAAACTACATAATTCAGAATGAGATCATTGGTACACTGCATTCTTTCAAATCTGTTGACTGTGTAACAAATGAAGATGATGCCACCAACTATCCAATTGAATGTTTAAACTCCTTGGATGTACCTGGCACAATTTACAACTAAATATTGGTTCCGTAGTAATCATGCTTCGAAACTTATACCAACCAAAACTGTGCAACGGAACAAGTTTGGTGGTAAGTAAATTGATGAACAATTTGATTTACACCACAATACTCAAAGGTGAGGAAATTCTCATTCTGAGGATCCCGATGATCCCACCCGACATCCCATTTGAGTTTAAACGGTTCCAATTTCCGATCCGTCTTGCATTCGCCATGACTGTAAATAAGTCACAAGGCCAATCGTTGAAAGTTTGTGGTCTTAATCTCAAACATTCATGTTTTTTCCCACGGCCAATTAAATGTGGCATGTCCACGGGTCGGAAGACCATCCGCCCGCGTTATTTGTTTTCGCGCCTAATAAAAAAAAACAAAAAATGTAGTTTATCACAAGGTGCTACAATAAATGGCAAATAAAAAATCATCGAATAATTATATTGTTTTTATTTACAGTTATCCTAATTTAAAAAGTAAAAAAATGTGATCATGTGATATTGCCTTTAAGGCGGGACAAAGTTCGCCGGGTCAGCTAGTAGATTTGTTAAATGATTGCCTTTTGAAAAAATGAACTTTACCTTCTTCACCTTTAATAGCACAAGCTATAAAATGTGTAAATAGCTATACAGACCACCTAAAATCTCACAGCCTTGGTGAACAGAATTTTCTTGTAATACCACTACTTTACCTCAGAAAAGTTGAAAGAATAGGGAGGCACTCATTTTAATACCCCTATTTACAAAAAAAAAAAAAAAACTAAATTGCTTCTATCACTATGATTCAATTAAGAGGCATAACCTTTCCAATGCAAAAAAAGCTAGCCACAAAAATTGTATGCTTAACAACTTTTATTAAGTGCATGTTTTTTAGAGTTAGTTGAAGTTGACACACACAACATGGTGGTTGTGATTCTTGACTTAAGCATACGTCACAATGCTTTGGTATGATTTGTTTGTTTTTAACCTAGTTTGTAATTATGTATTAGGTTAGGTATTTACCTGAAAGAAGAGATCAGATTGCAGATCTCGAAATGTAGTGTTACTGATTTTTTGTTTCACTGAACGATTGCAAATGTCCGGAAAAATCATGCATCTAATTTGTCGGAGTTAAATTTTGCCCCCCCCCCACCCCCCCCCCCCCCCACCCCCCCCCCCCCCCACCCCCCCCCCCCCCCACCCCCCCCCCCCCCCACCCCCCCCCCCCCCCACCCCCCCCCAAAAATATTTGACGGTGATAGTACGAGTGATGCGTTTTAAATACCTTAGTTGTAAAACGATCTGCTGGCCCAGATAAAATCAAATCAAAAATCAAATTCTTTTTACATGTATCATTGACATGATACATGCTATGGAACATTTGTCAGATATTATAGAAATCGATTAAAACTGAGATCAGAACAAAATCACACATTTAAATATCAGAAAAAAAACAGTTTAAAATATTAAAATAGTACAACTTAAACTACAAACCAATATAATTTATATCGTCCACTAGGCTGGAGCAACCCGCTCCGCGACACCAGTTCCGGTTAATGGACACGTAAGAATGCTTGTCTGATTAGGTATTTTTTTTAGGTTGTTTTTAAAAGACCGCGTACTCTCACATCTCGCTACAATGCTTGTGGATACTGAGAAGAGCAAAAGCCATTAAAGATTTTTACAGGGCCCATATATGACATTGGATTTTTTAAATGTTGTTATTATGATGTTTTGTGGAATGATTAGAGCATCTCTGTTTTTCCTTGTAGAAATACACAGTGGTTAAATTATGGGAAGGATTGAAGGTTCTTAAATGTAAATGTGGCAACCGAATATATTATAAAGTGATGGCAATGTCAATTAGGCGTTCCCTAGGAAAACCTCCCGACAGCTCTTCCAGCGGATGACCCAGACCACACACTGCTCAGTTCCGTACACAGCCATGCTTCCTGCAGTTTGAAAACCCTAGCTGATCAACCCTCAAAAAAAAACCTGAAGCCGTCCGCCCAAGAAAAATCAATCCATATGTTTAAAATGGAGCCACAAAGTAAACCAAAGTACACCAGCCTAACAGTAACTCTAGAACCAGAAAACCCTTGTTTAGTGTAACCTTAAAGAGTAAATGCTGGCACCAAGTCTTTGACAGACATGACTGATAATGTGATTTGACCAATCAAAATCTGGAAATCAATGTGGAGTCCCCAGGAAGCAGACTCGTTTGAAGAAATGCTCGACTAGGTATATTGTCAAGGAGAGTAACTAACTGCACTCATCATTCTTTGTGGGGTCTAAAAAGTGGACTATTGTAGGTTTTTCTTCAGGATTGAAGAAATAAATAGTTAGCAGAAAACCAAGAACTAAGACTCTTGAGTGAAAAAAGGCAAGCATCGGTGGTAAAAAGAGATTGAGCTGTGTCAGCCTGAATAAGTACACTGGTGATCGTCCGCTATATTGCACCCAAGTGGCCCCTCACTAGATGAGTTAAGGTCATTCACGTATAATATTTAAATAAAAGAGGGCCAAGAATTGAGACCGTTGTTGCGGCACACCAACCTTGACCGGTAAGAGAGGCAGACCCCTACCCCTACCCCCTTTTGGTTGGTGGATCATCTTCAACAAACTAGAGAGCCGACCAGCCATAAAGATAGGAACGAAACCACTCTAGAGGATGGCCTCTAACACCAGCACATTATCCCATCCTTGTCCAGGAAGACGTTGGTGATAGAACGGTGTCAAAGGCACGGGAAAGAATCAACAAAAAAAGCCCGCGCAGTCCTCACTGCCAGAGTCAAAACAAGAAGAGAAGAGCTGGTATTAAGGAAATCATTTATCGCGTGAGTGGTTTTGATTTTATCTTTAAAGAAACAATACGACCCTAAAATTGTGAAAGGAGATTAGTAAAGGAATTTTCGTTAAGAAAATTAATCATTCTATTGTGATATTTAAATCGTTCAAATACTTTGCCTACAACGTGGGAAGAATTGAGATGGGGCGATATTGGTTAACATGAGGTTCTATCTCTCCTTCTTAAAGACAGGAATGACCTTGGCGGATTTAACGCCAGAAGGAAAGAGTCCCTTGGTTAATAAGAATTATTAAACCAGGACAGTTTTAAAGGGACACGAGAGTGAATCCTGCAACCCTCCTGACAATGGATGGAGACATATCAAATACATCAGAAGCAGGAGCTGAGCCTTGAGACCCATAGTCCACACTCAACACTTCACTGTACGAGGCAGGAGTCACAAAAAAAATGCTCGGAATGAACATGGAGAGCTGGGCACACCCCGAATCAGTTTGATGTTTATTCTTGAGCTCTGAAGTGTCCAACTAGATTACAAGCGTTAACGAAATGAGAATTAAACCTTGCAGCTATCAAACTAGGTTTCTGAGACCAAAAAAGCCATCCATCAATCAAACCATTTAGTGCGTTTTGTTACCTTTTGCACTGACCCCCTTTCCCTGAATATTCATGCCACAATTCTGCCAAACCGCCTTTTCCTGTATTGTCACTATTCTCAATATGAGACCTAGCCACAATGCTCTTCTCCTGATTGGATACCAGCTATTCGATACTCGGATTTTCTTTTATTATACCAACTTGCGATGGAAAGGCCGATGGATAATTGCGGCTGGAGCAAATCATAGATCCTTCAAACGCCTCCCTCGCTCTGACGACCCTCAACAGTGAGCCATTTTAGGACGTACTCTACCTTTCGGGTCCTTGCGAGATGACGAAGGGGAAATGTCTAAATTAAGAGATATGTACAAGAACAATCCAATAAAAGAAGAAAATTGGACCTCAACTATCCTCCCTATCCAATCATTTGAATACATGTTTGTTCCCAGTTAACCTTTGTTGCAAAAAGACTAGAAAATCTTAATCAACGTTTATTGAAGGAGAACCTTTCTCCGCATTTTACACCATTCGTTCGGGGGGCGGGGTCGTCATGGGGCTGGGGGGGGTTCGGGGCGGGCGGCGGCTGAGGGGTGGGACGTCGGGGCGCGGCCTTTCGGCTGGGAGTAGGTCTGGGTCGGCGGGGACGGGGGGCGCATGTCGACTTCGGGTCGGGTGGGTCGGGCGGTGGCCGGGGTTCCTGGGGGGGGGGTCGGGTATCTACGGGGCTTCGGGGATCTTCGGGCATCTTCGTCCGGGTCTGGGGGCGGGTCGGGTCGGGGGAGTTCGGCGGGGGCGGTTCGCTTCGGGTGGTCTGGCGGGGGGGGGGGGTGCCCCGGGTTCTTCGGTCGTGGGCGGTCGGGCGGGTGCGGTCGTCGGGGTCGACGGGGGGGCGTCAGGGTTCGGGGGGGACTTCGGCTTCGGGGAGGGGGGGGGCCGGGGGGCGAGGGGGGGCGAGGGGTCGGGATTCGGGTCGGTCGGAGCGGGGCGGTCGGGGGGGGTCGGGGCGGGTCTTCGAGGGTCGGAACTACGGGCCGGTGGGGGCTTCGGGGGTCGGGTGCTCGGGGGCTTCCGGGGGTACATCTTCGGGGGGGTTCGAGGGGGGCTTCGCGGGTCGGCGGGCGGGGGAGGGGTCCGGGGGAGCGGGGGGCGGGGGGTCTTCGTCGGTGGTCGGTCTTCGGCTTTCGGGTCGGATCTTCCGGGGGGTCGGCTCGGGGGGGGTGCCGTGCTGGGGAGGCGGGGTCTTCGGTTCGGGGGTTCGGGGGTGGCGGTCGGGGGGGGGGAGGTCGGCGGGGGGGGGGTCGGGTCGGTCTTCGGGTGGCCGGGCGGCGGGCTGGTCGGCCACCGCTAGACCGAGTCGAAACCAGAGGTGTCCTGAGACCGGAGAACAACTGGGCTTTCCGTGGTCCGATAAGGCCTTGTAGGGAGTATTTCCGGCATGAGGACCCATGATCTCGACCTCCGTCAAATGTTAGTTCAACAGACTGTGTATGCAAGTGCACGAGCCACCAGAAGAGCAAGGAACGTGTCACTACCCTCGAAACTCGATACAGAATTTTTCAGTGAAACAACTATTGAGAACATCCTAATAGTTTTGTTAACAAATTTCTTGTCAGTTACTTTCCACAAAAAAAATGAATATTAAAATTCATCCGCATATGATAATATTTCCTGTTGCCTTCTCATAAGTATTTCTGAGAGCCTTCCTCCAGGTCCTTCTCAATGAAAACGCGTCAGCAGTCCCGCCATCCTGGAAGAATCTGTAAAAGTGACAGTAATGTCAAATTCAGAACCATGGAGCAACAACAAGACAGAGGACTCCAAAAGTGCTTCTCGTAGTTGAGGTGAAGAGATAACCTGGCCGGTCTCGAGAACGAGATGAGGGAATCTGTTACTGACAAGTGTACAAACACCACCTCTAGTGAGGTTAGGGTCCTACAGTAAATATCACAGCACATTCCAGGTACACCCCTGTATATTATTCAAACTACTCCGCTTGTCGGGGGTTAGACCAATGCTCTGTAAAACAAGCTAATATCTACAATCTTTACTTACTGTGAAGAATGGCTTCTCAATGGGCCCAATTTTTGAGGCACACCAGATTGTTAACATTATTGATGCAACAAGGTTTATATAGACCTTCTTACTACAATTATTAGAATAAAGGTGTCGCTGATTCTATAGAAAAAGAGGCTGGTGAGTGATGCCTCGTCTCAGCTCGAGAGAACATTTGTATAATGAGACAACAGAGCATTGCACAAATGCCGTACAACAACAATCTCTTACCCCAGATAAATTCAATCAGGTTGCCTTGACCCGCAGTCCTTACGTAATGATTTGTTTCTCTAGAAAGATGGTTGACAAATCAAAAACGGATACTACTGAGATTGAGTTAGCAAGAGAAAAAAATCGTAGCCATTACAAGCTTTGATCTTGAACTTAACTTAAGTTTTTTAAGGTGGCACCAAGAACAACAACGGTATCTTCAGTCGAAGAGGGAAACAATTTTTACACTTGAAAGTTGTTAATTATATACAACATAGTTTTTCAATTTCTGACAACACGTCGTGGAAGCACGTGGTCAGAGCTAAGTGTTTATTGGTTCCAACCCATTACAATCACAGTGTCCTTGCGCTCCCAAATTCCTCACGCATCAAGAAGACCAAGAGACTCCAAAACATAACTCGCAATGGAGCTCCAGGGTAACAAACATTGAACCATGACATTATGCTGAGGTAACAATGGTTTGGTAACAAACCATGCCAGGTCTCTGTATCATGACTGTCCGCCAACTACCACTACTTTGCGTCTTGAATTTTTAATTTATTAGGAAGTAATCTGATACAAATTCACTATAAGACAATTTTGGGTCATGTTTGTGAGTTTTTCTTTTCTCTGCTGTTTGGTACTATTGGTTTTGCACCTTTTGATTTTTCCGTGACATAATTTCCTGTTTCTTCGCTTCGTGTTTGTAGTATGCAAATTTAAGTTGATGTGGTTTTTCCTGTTGGAAATGTGTGAATTTGTGGTAACCTTACTTTTATAACAATAATATTGTGCCTGAGACCTGGCATTTTTAACAACTTCGTATCCACAGCTGAAATCATCCAACTGTTTCTTACATTTACGGTTTTTGAACACAAACCTAGGAAACATCAAAACACTATTTACTTTCTTACAGAACTCAAGTGCAAGCTCATGATTAAGACCTGGCAGGGAATCCATATGTTGGAACTCCTGCCTGACAACATCAATAATTACCAGGCTCCAGTGGGTACCTTCAGAGTTAAAATTAGCACTTAAAGCACAATTACTAATTGGAGCAAGTACCACCTTCGTAAAATCCCATCATATATTTATAAGGGTTGTAGTGAAACATTTGTGAAACCACTTTGTGTAATTTTTAACATTTGTTTAATTAATTGTTATTTTCCTGATTTGTTTAAATTGACTCGAGTAACACCTATTTTTTAAAAGTGGAAATTCTAAGCTTGTACAAAGTTTATTGTCCAGTTACAATTTTAATTAACTCCTGCAAAAATATTTGAGATTATTATTTGTAAAAAAAATTGTAAATTTTAATGACACCATTGATGTCTGATAGGCAGCATGGGTTTCAAGCTAAGAAATCAATTTGTTACAAATTTGTTAAATTTTAAGGAATATGTCTTATTTCAAATGGATAATAACTCTCAGGTAGATATAATATTTACAGATTTAACTAAGGCATTTGAATAGAGTAGATCACAGTTTAATTTTAAGTAAAATGCATAATTTAGGTTTCTCGTCTAAGTTGGTAAATTTGTCTTCTTCTTACTTTTCTAATAGTTTACAATATGTTTCTTATATGGGGCACAATTCCTAGTCAATATTTAGTAACTTCAGGGGTTCCTCAGGGGTCAAACTTGGGCCCAGTACTTTTTAATTTGTTTATTAATGATATTGTTAACTGCACAAAAAATTCACAAATTTTACTGTAATGCAGATGACCTTACACTTTATAAAGTAGTCGAATAGCCCTCAGGATTCCAACGCATTACAGGGGGATTTGGAAGCAATTGAGGTGGTGAGAGAGTCAAAGTGGTATAACTCAAATTTTTTTTTTCTAAATTTCACTTAACAGCTGTTTTCAAACCCCAAAAACATGTTTTCTGTTTAGTGTAAAAGTGGGATAAATTCTCGTTCATGATTTCTCCTAAAGACAGCAGCACTGTTTGTTTACACTTACAAAACCTAGTTTTAGTTAGAAACAAAAGTGGTATAACTCAGACTTATCTCACTCTGAGTGTAACTTTTGGTGCGGTTATATGGCAAATCCCATCAGCTTTAATGTCTTTCTATCTTGATAAAAGTTTGAAAGATATTTCTGGTAATGGAAGATACAAGTGAAGAAAAATATGATAGTGATAAGGGATAAAGAATATCAACCAAACTACAGTGATAGCAGCTTCTTATTCTGCAGGTAAATGAAATCCATTTTCGTAAAGCTGAAAAGGCTAGAGATCTGCAATGAAGAATGAAGGAGACACGGCCAAAGAAAAAAAGATGAACTGTTAGCATTAAGTATAGATCTCCAGAAAGCTCTTCCCTTTCCTAAGCCGACAGTGTCCTAATGCGTACTACAGGCGAATCATGTATTGTTATAACTTAGGTGTGCATGACCTTGCCAACAATAACGCTGCAATGTATGTTTGGAATAAATGTACAGCTTCTCGAGGATCTCAATGAAATCACACTTCTGCAATTTTTAAAACACTTATCGTTGCACTGTTTAGCAAACCAAAATCATATAACAATTTACAGTGACACTTGCACTGGACAGAATCGGAACATAAAGGTTGCCTTAGCTCTGATGAATGTTTTGTTCAAGACAGCCCTCTGTTAACATAGTAGAACAAAAATTTCTTGTATCAGGACACTCCTATTTGCCCAATGATTCTAATTTTTGGTCTCATTGAACAATGTGCAAAAATGAAATCCATCTACGTTCCTGAATGATTGGTACAGAGCAATGGCGTCAGCAAGAAAAAAGAATAGTTTTATAGTAGTTCAGATGGCAGCAAGCACCAGATATTTCTTTCCACTGAAAATTTAGCAAAGGCCATTGTTAGGAGGACTAAAAACACAGCTGGAGATATAAATTTAACTGGCTATCGTTTCAGTGGATTCGGTATGACAAAAGTAAACCTTTTGAGATCTTGTACAAGACAAGACTAGATGATGACAAACCTTTTAGTACTTTGAACGATCTAAATGCCCTAATACATCAGCTAAGGGTCGTCCCTAGGCCTCTCTTACCCGATGAAAGAGACCAACTTTACAAGAATCCCAGAATAATTTAATGCTGTGGAAAAAAGAGACATGACTTCCTCCTAAAGTATATTCCTCCAATCCACCATGCCTACTTCAAGAACATAAAAAGTTCAAACACAGCGGAAGACACCAATTTCTGAATGTTGAAGAGGACACTCGAGAAGGAGGAAGAAAATTTGCAGTGAAGCCAATAAGTTTTCTTCTATTGTAAAATATTTTCTGTAATTTTTGTTTCAATTTTTCATGTAAATACAATTAGCTAAATACAAAAATTAAACAGGTTTTAGTAGTTAAAAACTTATATTTTACCTGTTACATTTTAGTGAGTTTTATTTAGAGTAAAAGTGGTATAACTCATTTGAACACTATCATTACGGTTATCTGTTAAAGAATTAACAATTTCAAACTGTTCCATTAGTTAAAATAGACTTTTGTTAACATCATCCAGCAATTAAAATATTTCTCACATGAAACCTAATTTTTTTGTACCTGATGGGATAAAAACGCTCTGTCCTGAAAAGTTTGTAGTAAAGTGAGATATACCACTTTGACTCTCACCGGACCTCAATTGTAGATTGGACCAGTAAAATATAAGATCTTTTTTAATATTAGTAAGTGGCAAAGTAATGTATCACAAGGAAAAAGATATCAATTTCGAAATAACTATGCCATAAATGGTAGTAATCTTGAAAGGGTATTTTGAATTTAAGGATTTAGGCGTAATTTTGGATCCTACTTTAACTTTCAATCCTCATATCTCAATCTATTGTAAATAAGGCCTACAAAAATTTGGGATTTATTATTAGACAGTCTTCAAATTTTCATTTCAATTTTCAACCTTAAAAACATTGTATAATATCACTTGTCCGATCAAATTTAGAATTTGCCAATATAGTATGGAATCCTTATTTTGCTAATCGCATTAATTTAATTGAAAAAGGTACAAAAAAAGGTTTTTATGATATTTATATTTTAAAGAAACTGGTCACTTTACCTTCGATATTTCATATAATCAACTTTTAAGCATTTTTGAAATGGAAAGTCTTCAAAAACATAGAAAATTAGTGAATTTACTTTTTATTTTTAAATTGCTGAGAGGTGAAGTAATGGATTCATTTTGCTTGTCAAAAATTAATTTTTACACTCCATAATTTTATAATAGATCCCAAAATTTGTTTCACATTAATCTTTCTCGTACAATGGCACATTTTTCATCACCTTTGAATACAATGATGAGATTGCATAATTCTTTGCCTGGGAAGGTTGATATATTTTTACATAATATTAATCAATACAAAAGACTTTGTCAGAGGGATATAAACTGAGCTAGACTATCTAATACCTTACATGTACACATTTAACAAATATACTACACTACCAATATTTTTATTAAGATGTTTATACTTTTAATCACACACACACACACACACGCATGCGCGCGCACACACACACAAAATCAAATCAAATCTTTAATTGCTCGTCACAATTACACATTGTATGGCAAAACGTCAGAATTAATTGTAAATTTAAGACTCGCATTCCACATTACCACCACGTCCAAACTTACATAATTTTCATACATTCCAGTCTCATTCATCCATCGCCAATCTCAACCCACTTCCAGCGCTAGAGTCAGTCATTGAATTGGGCGGTCTCCCAGTTAAACGCCAGAAACTCGTCAACGCTGTAAAATGCATTTCCAGAAACATGCAACGCTTTTGACGCCTTGGGCGTTTGGGCGTTTGTAATAGAATTTGGCAAACTGTTGATAAAATGAACACCTGCCTGCGAAGGCAAGTGCTTATAAACCACCGTTCTGTGTCTTCCAGTACGATAGTTATCTCTGCCTCTAGTCTCATACCCGTGTATGTCCTGTCCCCTGGTTAGGGCACATTTAGACAAACAGAACAAAGATGTTTCTAAAATGTAGAGACTGGGCAAAGTCAACAGTTGCAAAGTTTTGAATGCTGTCCTGCACGACTCTCTGAAATTCAACTTTGCGATGATACGAATTGCTTTTTTTTGCAATTTGAACACCCTCAGGAAATTATTGCCTGTACAGGCCCCCACAACACCACTCCATAGGAAAGGTGAGAGTGAATTAGCCCATAATATGCCGCAATCAATACCTGACTGGGGCAGTACCGGGCCAAGGACCCTCAAAACATATATTCCTGAGGACAGTTTGGCACACACATGGTCAATGTGATTATTCCATGTCAACCCTCGGTCGAGGAGTATTCCAAGGAATTTTGAGGAGTAGACTTCTTCCAATATGGAATCTGCCAACATGACAGCTGACCCACATTGGGAGTCCATTGGACGCAGTGCGAAATTTAGCACGTTGGATTTCGAAGAATTCGTTTGAAGGTTGAGGCTATTGAAATATTGCACACAATTGTTGATATCGACAAAGGTTTGTAGCTCCAAACCTTCTTGTGTGTTATCTGTGAAACAGAGAGTCGTGTCATCAGCATACTGCACAATTTTTCCATGCAGCAGCGATGAATGTACGTCATTGACGTACAACAGGAAAAGGATTGGGCTGAGTATAGAGCCCTGAGGGACTCCATAACTCAGTTGAATTGGTTTAAAAAGTTGGTTTGATATCTGGACCACTTGAGTTCTCTGACTTAAAAATGATTTAAGCCATAAGAGCGGCACACACCCTCGGATGCCATGAGAATGTAGTGTGTCAAGCAGTATTTCATGGTCAACGCAGTCGAATGCTTTAGACAGGTCAAGGAACACACTTAATGTGTGATCCTGACGTTCTAGTCCCTCTACAACCATATCAACCAGACTCACCACTGCGTCTATCGTAGATTTATTTTTCCTGAATCCAAATTGGTGTTCAGAAAGCTGGTTGTTTTTATTTAAGAAATAAAGCATTCTCGTTAGAAAAAGTTTTTCAAATATTTTTGCTCAATACAGGCAAAATTGAGACGGGCCGATAGTTATTTATTGAACAGGGGTTTTCTTTCTTGAAAATTGGATGCACTTTTGCAATTTTTAGGAGAGAGGGAAAAACTCCTGAGTTAAAAGACAAATTGACCAATTGAGTCAGTGGTTTCACGATATGCCTTGAGCATTGTTTTATTAACCACATGGATCTCGATTCTAGATCATTTGATTTTTTAGCTGGTAATTGTTGAATGATTTTATCGAGCTCTTCCTCAACTACAGGAGTCAGAGCCATTGAGGCTGTTGGACTCTGTCTGCGCATGGGATTCCCCTGTGGCAGCGATGGAAAAAAAAAAAACACACACACACACATGTTCTTTTTGTTATGGCTTATCTTGACTTTGTTAATATTTACGATTATTTATTATTGTTGTTATTTTGTTAATAATTTTATTATAGTTACGTTGTTATATCTATATATATATATGTATCTGTTATTTATCTTTAGGCTTAATTATCTATTTAACGGGAACTATTTTGGTGGAACACTGGACTGAACTGGATTATATTTGAATGTGTGGATATTATTGCATGTCTTCTTGATTGAAACATGCACAATGTAATTGGGTGTGTAACCTGTATTGTTGCATGTAAATAAAAAATAAAATAAAATAAAAGATTTTGATTGAAGTAAATTTTTAGAAAAAAATAAAAACAGAAATAAGGGTAAAATATGACTAAGAAGCAACTGGAAATAAGGTTTTATGGGAAGTTGGTTGGTTAAAATAATGCATATTTCTACAATAAGTTTTCAACAGTGATGGATTATGACTGAAAGAAACAATGCTGCAACAGAAATACCAACATTGTGCTTGCGTGGGTGAAGGGATAAAGAGAGCATGTCCACATCTTACCATAGGTGATTATGATAAGAGCCTCAGCCTCATCCAACCTAATCTGTGATGACATTTCTGGCATGAACTTGAATGTAATGGAGAATGGAAAATGTTATAAATGGATATTGTAGCCATCATTTTCTATACAGTATTTGAGTGATAAAAGAAATTGTTTAATGATATGGATCTATTAAATGATATGAATTAAAATATATTTTATAAAAAGCTGACGGAAGATACAAGACAGCCAAATCGTGAGAGAGAGCGTCAATTAGAAAATTTGTAGACTTCTTCGATCCACTGTTATAATTAGTTTTTAAGTGGTTGTAGTAAAGTTCAGGTCTGTTTTAACCGAATAGGAACATGCCTAGGACGCATGACAATTGGCATTTTTTGGGGGGTGCCAACAAATGAAAAAGATTGCAGTGGTTTTATTTACATGTATGATTGTGCTACTGCCGACCCCAATCTCAGCCGCTCCACGTGGTGCTTGTCGCTTGATACTACCATGATGTCTGCCAACCACACAGCCTGCTTGCGCGACGATGACTCATCAGGAGTTCTCATTCATCCAACAACATCGGCCACATTAGATTAAATAATTGCATTTTTCCACGACAGTAACTCTAACCCAGACACAAACCTCAAAGTAGAACGTCTGAAAACCAAGGACTCAATTGATGAAGACCTATGCAGTTTTGAGCTTGAAGACCCAGCAAGATGGAATATAAAAAATGAATTTCAAGTAAATGAAATACTATGTTCTGAAATTCATCAAATTCTTCTGCAAACTGACCTTTAAAAGTCTGAACATAACAAAAATTGAAAAAGTAAGGAGAAACAAAAGCTTTCAGTCAACTTATTTTTTGTTGAGCTTCCAAACAGAGAAAAGATCAAAAGAGAGAGGCTTATTTATTCTCTATCAACACAACAGGTATTTGTAAATTTTGTCTTATCTTCCAACCAGAGGAAAATATCCAAATCTTTTACTAAAGGGTTTAATGATTGGAAAAATTTGTTTGGTTAGGTGAGAAACATGAACAATCTGACAACCACAGAAATAATGTTTTAAAATTTATTTTGAGAAAAAAGGCGCGAATTATTGACTAGAGTTGTGTCTGTTATAAAGTTTTTATTGAGTAGAGGTCTCCCATTTAGAGATGATAATAAAAAACTTGGATCTAAATGAAATGGACTTTTTCTAAGCTGTCTTGAGCTGATAAGTGAATGTGTTCCATTTCTTGCGCAAAATATAGCAAAAGAGGCAAAGGTAGTGAGTGTATCATACCTTTTGTCCGACATTTGCTGTGAATTTATTGAGATTTATTGAGATATTGAGCAAAGAAGTACTGAGAGAAATCTTGGATGAAACCAAACAAGCTCTTTATTTTTCTCTAATCGTAGACTCGACCCCAGACACATCAAACACAGACTAAAGAATCTTGAGCTGAATGTTGATAACTGTGTGGACAAAATTACGACAAAGTATCCAACATGTCGGGCATATACTCAGGTCTTCAGGCAAGGATTAAAAGTAAAAATTACCTTGCTGAGTATGTACCATGTGTAGCTCAATCACTAAACCTACCTGGTTGTTTTGCTGCCGAAAAGGCATGTCCAGAAGTAACCATATTTTTTCATTCCTACAAGGTCTGTATGGTTTTTTTCTATGCATACACTCAAAGGTGGAACGTTCTCAAAAATCATGTTGAAAAGAGTAACGAAGGGAAAAAAGCTCAGTGAAAGCTGTTGATTAAACCACTGAGAAGCACAAGACGCATTTCAAGCTCTGATAATAAGTCAACATGAACTGAAAGACGCCCTTGATGAATAAAGACGATATTCAAACACCAGCGAAACGAGTCACAGCTGCCTGGTTTTTGGAAATTTCAAAATCACGTTACATAGGTACTGTGATCTGAGATGAAAATTTTTGAAAGAGTGGACACAATAAGTCAGACCCAGACTTAGATCTTTTTGGCGCTACAAAGGAACTTGAAACACTATCCTCGTTCTTGAATGAAAAAAAAGACTCGTTTGATGAATACGAGTCAAACGATTGAAGCTGCAGATAAAGAAGAACCAGTATATGACAAAGAAAGAAGGAGAAAATAATTTCCTGATGAAAATTAGGACATTGCATGGAACAAACGTCTCCTCAAGAGAGATTCCGCACTGGGGTATTTGTTGCCGTAGTTGACAACCTTTTAGTGCAACTAGACAAAAGAAGAGAGGCTTATAAAATCTTGACACAAGATTTAAGATCTTCCAGAATTTACAAAACAAAAATTCCAAAGAGGTGACTTGTGAAAGTAAACTGTTAGGCAAAATATATCAGAAAGATATTGATGAACAAGACTTTGCCCAAGATTGTAACTATTTTAAACAATACATGATTTTGGACAACATTACACAGATCAAATAAATGTATCCCTACATAAAACAAAACCGATTAAAGAGCACTTTCCCCAATTTGAAAGCCGCTATTAGGATATATCTAACCCTACCTGTGATGATGTGCATAGCAGAACAGTTTTTCAGCTTTGAGAAACAAGTAAGAAATTAGATCGTCGATAGTTGATGAAAAGCTTAATGGTATATTGTTGTTGTGCACCCAAAACGACAGTACTTTGAAATTATATTACAAAAACATTATTGGCGACTTAGCAACAAGAACAATCAGAAAAAAGCTATTGTATGAGTATCTAGTCTAGTGGTAATTCAGTTATAACAAACTAAAAATAATGCAAAGAAAATTAGACAAATAATGTAAATACCTAATGACAAGAAGGGAGGGTGGGTTGCCCGTGAGGTACGTCACCTGCATTCCCGCCGGACGGTGATCAGAGGAACTTCACGACTACCGGTTGCCAGTCCGGGACACGGTGGGTCCATAGGTTGTGGATAGTAGAATGGCTCTCGAAAAAAAAATTAAGGAGAAATTATATAGGAGAATTAAGAGACAAACTCTCAAACCAAAACTAGAATTCAGACTAGGTGGTATGCGGTAGGGTAGGGGGCGGGAGAAATAATCAGCTGGCAGTGGTGCGAAAAGGGGCGGTACTATTAGTTGTAACTAATAGTACAACGCCGGGAAGCGTGTGTCAGAGGTTTTTATACCGACCCCTTTCACCTAACCAGCTAACTAAATCTGACGCCTTTGATTGGCCTCCGACTATCCCATCACAAGGTCAGAGAGAACAATAGTAAAACTTTATCAAAGTGGACTACCCGAACAAACCTGCTGTCTTACTGTGAATGCCTATACTCGCAGACCCATGGCGTGAAAAATTTCGTATTTAATACGATAATAATACTCAATACCCAATAATACTCGTCAATTAACATTTGGGAGAAGAATCGATAGGGAAAGCCATTTTTGTGCGACTGCACTTGCATAAAAAAGACCTTTACAAGTTCTGCAAACTGACTACTTGAACTTGACAGTGACAAGTGCAAATGTTGTAGTGGGGAAGATGCACGATCGACTACTGCGCACACCACGGACCTGTCACGTGTCAGGCTATCATGGGGTGAGATTGAAGGTTGAAAAAACCTACATTCATATTATTGGTCAAAATATATGATTCATCCATGTAAATCACAGTTATTGCCTCCTCTTTGTATTTCTTTAATGGACTGCAGACACGTTATTTGTTTTCTCGTATTTTTAAACCAGCAGCTTGAAATTGTTTACACATTTTTATCAACTTAAATGCCAACTCTTTAAAATTCATTCTCAAAATTTGTCCACTAACAGTATAGACATTTTTTTTCGTTCAAAATGTTTTAAATGTTTCACTGTTTTGGAAGTCGCTTCTCTGTCAAGTGGAACTGATAAAATGTATTACATGACGCATTGACATCAAAGTCAGTCACTGGCTTATTTTTAAAAAGTTTTTATTTGCGGCTTGAAAGGATTTATGATAACCATTGTCTCTTATGTTATGGTTATTTGTAGAAATTTATTTTTTAATACGAGATACAGTTGTCAGAGAATAGCCTACCCTGATTCAGCAACCGTTCTCTCACGTATTTTCATACACTTTTATCCGGCCCAACACGATAGCCACACAACGACACAACCTCCGCTCATCAAGGCAGGAAAGATCCTACCAGAACCTCTCCAGTAGAATTCCATATAGTAGGAGGCTTCCATTTTTAAAGCTATGACCTAAAGGTCGGCGCAGCTGGCTATCATGTTCGTGGCTACTGAGATTACGCGCCAAAATTCAAATCTATAGTGGCACTCGCCGCATGGTAAAATACAAACGAATTGAATCGTAAAAAGTAAGTACTCTGTTGCGTAGTTTTAGAATTTCCGCCTGACAAGCGAGAGATCCGGGTTCCAGTATTTTTTGTGATTCTATCTTTATAGAAATGAAATCACACACACACACACACACACACACACACACACACACACACACACACACACACACACACACACACACACACACACACACACACACACACACACACACACACACACACACACAATGCATTACTACCAGTATGAACATGACAAACTAAAGTCACAGTATCATTATAACTCTACTTGTTATAAGTACCGGAACTTATGATGCCACGATGACATCAGAGCGGGCTGTTCTCTCCGGTAAGTTTAACCTACACTGAATATTGAGGTTCTATCGGAACACTGAAGTACTATGGTTAAGGAAGCCACTTCTGTCTGACATGAAATCCATTCTCTAGACTCATGCCTTGTGGCTGTAACAACTGTAATTTGGAGTGTGTTGCTTACTTTGTAAACGTAGTTTACCATCCCCACCAAAAACTCCCTCACACTTTTGAACAGGAACATACTTTAATACTCCACCCTACGATCTTCGAGGGAGGAAGGATAAGGCTGATTCCTCATATCAATTACAAAAACCACTCTATTTTAAATACAATTTCCTGCACCAACCTCTAACGAATTTCTCATGGATTACCTGGATATCGTTAATGTGATTTACTTGTTATGGAGACTAAAGTTTTTATGAAGAATTCAAGGAGTTGTCTCAAAACAACGTAATATATAGGTAGTTATTAAATCTTTCAGGTTGCTCTTTATCTGATAAGATGGATGACAAATACTAGTATGCACCAATCACTGGTGCACACTTCAGTCAACTGCGACCTAATGAGGCTATCCATAAAAATAATTCAAGATAAGTTTCCTATTGTTGATAGTTCTAATTCAAACATAGGTAGTGATATTTCCAATCGAGTGCTCCAAAACTTTGTGTTATTTCATAAAGAACTAGCCTACGATTATACACAGCATAATTACATCTATAAAATATGTTATGTAAGTAAGAAGTTAATGTGAAACTTTTGGAGTACATTTGACATAAACCTAAATTCATGAGATAGAGATGAATTAAAATTCATCGTCAGCTGTCTACTTAAGATATAAGATCCAAACTAATCCAACAGCGTGTTATACATACTGTAACCATTGAGTTTAGAAATAAGACCATTATCTATTTTGTTGAACACATTCAAAAGACAGAATCCCATTGATCCTAATTTGGTAAAAGTGTCATTCAATCGTTGCAGGAAAAGTATTAAGTAGTAACAAATTTATACGAATTGATCTAGTTCATTTTAACGTTTAACCATGTTATGGTATTCACATCACTACTGAAATTAATTATAAAGAAACGTAATAAATGATGCGCTTTGATTATAGCTACTAATTCCTATTTCCTTCTGAAAAACAAAACGTTTTGACATGTCAATAATTACAATCTTAGTTCAGTCTATTTAATTTATTATTTTTGATACGTGCGCCACCCTCAAAAGACTCCCATTCTCAGCTTACATCGTCGCCTTGTATTATTTAGTAAATTAATATTATCCCTTCACTTAGTCGTTTCGACCTAGAGAACATTGCAGATATTTGTTATTGAATTGAAAGAATATATTACATATTTATACCAACAATGTGTTTTTGAATGCAAGAAAAAGCAGTAGTCCAGTATGTATAGACAGTATACTCTTTATTAACTATATTACATTACTTGTTATATAGTAAATAAAAAGTGTAGGTATTGTGTTTTGAATGAAAGCAAAAGTAGTATTCCAGTACATATGTATAGGCTATATACTTTTTATTAACTATATAACAAGTTTTATATATATATATATAAATTATACGTCCATACGGTTTACTTTATAAGGTTATATTCAGTATCGGTTTCTAAATAAATGATGAGACATATGTTCGTTTCCCATTGGTTGCTTCAATACAGATGTAATAATTAAGTTATACGCCGGTATCCGGTGAAGGTATTGTTAAGTAATGCGATAAAGAGTGTTTTGGTATCTAAAGATTCTTACTTTTCCAAAATGGTGAGTAGTTTGCAATTAAAACAAGATGTAATGTATATAGTTGTATTTATAATTGAATATTTTAAAGCACAATCGCATTAAATAGAACGACGACATTTTGCTTAGTATTAGGCCTAATGTATGGATTCTTCAGGGAATCTTAACTAATTTAATATATTCTAGTATTACATTAAGTTTTGAATAAATTTAACATATCCTATATCCTTACTATATAGGTAATTTATTATGGACATAACTAATACTTGTAAAGGTATTCGTGATATGTTCTTATATCAGAAAGAAATAATATCAATAATATTAGCAGTAGCCTATACTTACCATAGCAAGTTGGTCATTGTTGAATAAGTAATTGGCTTTTGAACAGCAGGCCTTTGAATTGGAATCTAGGTGGCATATACTTTTGTCATCAAAGTATGTCTTCAATGCCTATACCTAATTTTATTACTTTTTATCTGATTAAACTAAGCCTAATTATTAATCTTTTAAGTTCTTAACCCTAGAACTGGCGGTCATTTCATCCTGTAGTGTCGGGCTGTTTTGGAGCTTCGCGCAAGGTTTTAAAAAAAAATTATTACAAATATAAAATAAAAGCAATATAAATAAAAGTATATATTTTTGTGTTCAGAATTAAACGTAGAATTACACTATATTGTAAAATTAACCATAACACTTTTTTAATAAACACTTTTTTTAATCAAATATAAAATTTACGAAAAATATTTCTTAACCCTTTGCGTGCCACGGCGACGATACATCGTCGCCGACTTTCTGTGCGAAAAGTGCCAGGCGACGATCTGTCGTCGCCGTCTGTTATCGTAATTTTTAACGCTTTATTTTTCATGAATTCTTTTCACAACCAATATTGTTTTATTTGTTAACTATCCTGCAATAGATAAATAATAGTTCACATAGTACTTTATATTAGTGAAGATAAAAAAAACACAGAATAGCCTAATAGAAGCAACAACAGCTGGCGGTGATCAACGGGGCGCGTAACATCGTTGGCGCGTAAACAACTCGCTTCGTATAGTATGCGTAATATCTAAAATAATACGTTCGGTTACATGGTTCTGTTTACATCGTTTTGAGGTTAGGATCTCTAAAATGATTTTGTTAAATTGATATCTCCCGTGCGTGCGTGGCGCGCACGTGCGTGTTGTGTGTGTGTGCGCGCGGGCGCGCGCCCGTGTGTGTGTGTGTGTGTGTGTGTAAGTTACATATTTTTTGGGAAAATATGAAGACCATATATTAGATATACTTTAGAACCAAAGGATATAAATGTAAGTAATGCATTAATTATTTTTGTTTTAGTGTTGTGTTACCGGTACTGAAAAATGATTTTTTCATTATGTACATAATTTTCAAGCATTGTTATGTAACTATAGTAATTATGGTACTTTGGGATTATACCGACCACACCCAGACATGAATCGTTATTTCACATTTCGTTTCTACTGATTACTAGATTAGCGTAGAACAATATTTCGTCAATATAAAACAGGAATTGTCTTATCGCAAACACCTCCCCATCCTCAGACAGAGGTCAAAGTCGAGCGTCTAGTAGATTAACGTGATTGCAGAGTCTCGCCGCCGCCCGTTCAGCTGGTGCATCGCTTTGTTGTACTTCCGTGTTTTACCTCTACATTTCTCCAAACACAAAAATTCAAACAAAAACAAACATTTACCAAACTAAACTTTTTTATTAAAAAAACACTCAAAACTTGTTTTTATTCTTGATCACATTCCGCCACCCAAAATGCGAGTGCCTCCGGCCATCAGCGCGGGCTTCGGCAGCACCTTCGGTGCTGCCCCGCGCTGATGTCGACGAAAGAAAAACATCCCTCGAGATAGTACCTATCAGTAAAAATATCAAATTCTAGAGGGGCTAATCAGAAATATAAATTGAATTGTAATGGAAAGGCAATGATGTACCGTGCAAATCACGTGATGCCGCGCGGCCTGCCCGTAATCAGGATTCTCGAGAAAGATAAGATAACAGCGACAACAATACCGATCACAATACCTGGAAATGCTTGTAAGTTTGTAATTTTGTAATTGAAGAGTTGTTTTTTCGTTCTATCATGTTTGTTTCTATAAATTTCTATTTTTGTGTTCTTCATACTGGTGTGGTCGGTATAATCCCAAAGTACCGTAATTATATAAAAAAGTTAACCATTATTTTTTTTCACATTAACAATGTTATAAAGAATATTAAAAAAATTCTTCTCATAGTAAAATATGCTTTATACATTTTTTGGTTTTGTAACATTTTATTGTAATACAACTTTTTACAAACATTTTGATACCTGTTTCATAAAAATAGTATGAAAAATAATAAAAATATATTCTTTTTCCGGAAGCCCGGTAATACTTCTTATTATTCCCTGGCATTTTTCGCAAATTACTTGCAATATAGTTGCTAGTGCATTTCTTTTGTACTAAATTTTTTGCCTTGTGGCATTCAAAGAGTTAAATTTGGGGGACCATACCTAACAAATGAAGTTATAGTGAGATATATTTAAGAGTGAGATAGCCATTCTGTGTCAAATTTTATCTAGTTTCAGAAAAACATAAACATTATACACATTTATGAAAGCATCATGAAGCTATAGAACAAAAAGCAGCGATGCACATAAATTCAGAAAATCGGGTGTACACGTAAGACTAGTAAAAACAAGTTTTGCTAATACATTTATCTATGAATACATGTTATATTGCATATTTTCTTACTTAGAATAACATAGAATATACAGTACTAATGAAATAATTACCATAAATTTATTTTTTGAAAAGTAAAAAAAGTTACATTTTGCCATTATTCAAAAATTTTGTGAAAAAATTTTCATTCAGCAAAATATAAAATCGTTTCTAAAGCTTGTATTATATCAAAATTTATAAATTTATGGTTTATAAGTAATAGGAAATATTATGTAGTTAGAAAATTATAAATATAACTAAATATTATGGAAAAATTATAGAATAACCCAAACAGTTTATTATATATAACCAAAGAAATTACAGGAAATATATATTTTATTGTGAAAAACTATCTATTTACCAAAAATAAATAGTTACTTCAGAGCTAAAAGAGTGCTATAAATAACGTTTAGTACGTGAAAACAATAACAAACTATGTGAAATGAATTTTAGCCAAGTCATTTTGCCATAGCCTACACAAAGCCGGTAATTTCTCAAACATATTTCAGTAAATAGAAATTGATTTATTCTAAAGTATATATGTTTTACACTACTACGACATCAAACAACACACTATACATTAAATACAATACTAAAACACGCGTAAAACTATTAAAAGTTACAAATATCCACAGCTCGGCACGAAAGGTGGTTCACAACAAAACTGTGTCGTTTTCTTTTACCGTTTAAAAATGACAAGCTTGCTACGTTCATAACCATAATACAAAGAGGAATAAAACTCATCTGTTCCCTAGCATTTTTCTTCCTGAATCCAATGGTGCATGAATTATATCGATACTTTACCGGAGTATATTGTAAAAAGTAATTATACGAGGAAATGTTTGACTGACACCAATTTTGACGGTTAACACTACAGAAGCGGCATTGACCGACAAAATTTTGTCGATTAACAGTTATCTAGGGTTTAAATAAAGTACGCTTACTACTTGTTAACCCTCCAACTGGCCATAGTAACCTTTGAACGGAATTCCCATGTTACTACTCGATTTTTAACTCTTATTACCGTATCATGAAATTACAATCACTTACAGTATCATCCGGTCTAACAGACCCTGAGGGAGGTTTTTTTTGCTGTTTTTGGACTATTCTTGTTTTTTAGTTCAGATTTAAACACAAAATATATTTACAATTATTCCCTAAGGTTGATAACAAAACTACAATTAATATTTTTTTAATTTTTATACCCCCCCACCCCCCCCCCCCCCCACCCCCCCCCCCCCCCACCCCCCCCCCCCCCCACCCCCCCCCCCCCCCACCCCCCCCCCCCCCCACCCCCCCCCCCCACCTTGACCTGTCTAAAGCATTCGACTGCGTTGACCATGAAATACTGCTTGACACACTACATTCTCATGGCATCCGAGGTGTGCCGCTCTTATGGCTTAAATCATTTTTAAGTCAGAGAACTCAAGTGGTCCAGATATCAAACCAACTTTTTAAACCAATTCAACTGAGTTATGGAGTCCCTCAGGGCTCTATACTCAGCCCAATCCTTTTCCTGTTGTACGTCAATGACGTACATTCATCGCTGCTGCATGGTAAAATTGTGCAGTATGCTGATGACACGACTCTCTGTTTCACAGATAACACACAAGAAGGTTTGGAGCTACAAACCTTTGTCGATATCAACAATTGTGTGCAATATTTCAATAGCCTCAACCTTCAAACGAATTCTTCGAAATCCAACGTGCTAAATTTCGCACTGCGTCCAATGGACTCCCAATGTGGGTCAGCTGTCATGTTGGCAGATTCCATATTGGAAGAAGTCTACTCCTCAAAATTCCTTGGAATACTCCTCGACCGAGGGTTGACATGGAATAATCACATTGACCATGTGTGTGCCAAACTGTCCTCAGGAATATATGTTTTGAGGTCCTTGGCCCGGTACTGCCCCAGTCAGGTATTGATTGCGGCATATTATGGGCTAATTCACTCTCACCTTTCCTATGGAGTGGTGTTGTGGGGGCCTGTACAGGCAATAATTTCCTGAAGGTGTTCAAATTGCAAAAAAAAGCAATTCGTATCATCGCAAAGTTGAATTTCAGAGAGTCGTGCAGGACAGCATTCAAAACTTTGCAACTGTTGACTTTGCCCAGTCTCTACATTTTAGAAACATCTTTGTTCTGTTTGTCTAAATGTGCCCTAACCAGGGGACGTGACATACACGGGTATGAGACTAGAGGCAGAGATAACTATCGTACTGGAAGACACAGAACGGTGGTTTATGAGCACTTGCCTTCGCAGGCAGGTGTTCATTTTATCAACAGTTTGCCAAATTCTATTACAAACGCCCAAACGCCCAAGGCGTCAAAAGCGTTGCATGTTTCTGGAAATGCATTTTACAGCGTTGACGAGTTTCTGGCGTTTAACTGGGAGACCGCCCAATTCAATGACTGACTCCAGCGCTGGAAGTGGGTTGAGATTGGCGATGGATGAATGAGACTGGAATGTATGAAAATTATGTAAGTTTGGACGTGGTGGTAATGTGGAATGCGAGTCTTAAATTTACAATTAATTCTGACGTTTGCCATACAATGTGTAATTGTGACGAGCAATTAAAGATTTGATTTGATTTTGTGTGTGTGTGTGTGTGTGTGTGTGTGTGTGATTAAAAGTATAAACATCTTAATACAAATATTGGTAGTGTAGTATATTTGTTAAATGTGTACATGTAAGGTATTAGATAGTCTAGCTCAGTTTATATCCCTCTGACAAAGTCTTTTGTATTGATTAATATTATGTAAAAATATATCAACCTTCCCAGGCAAAGAATTATGCAATCTCATCATTGTATTCAAAGGTGATGAAAAATGTGCCATTGTACGAGAAAGATTAATGTGAAACAAATTTTGGGATCTATTATAAAATTATGGAGTGTAAAAATTAATTTTTGACAAGCAAAATGAATCCATTACTTCACCTCTCAGCAATTTAAAAAGAAAAAGTAAATTCACTAATTTTCTATGTTTTTGAAGACTTTCCATTTCAAAAATGCTTAAAAGTTGATTATATGAAATATCGAAGGTAAAGTGACCAGTTTCTTTAAAATATAAATATCATAAAAACCTTTTTTGTACCTTTTCAATTAAATTAATGCGATTAGCAAAATAAGGATTCCATACTATATTGGCAAATTCTAAATTTGATCGGACAAGTGATATATACAATGTTTTTAAGGTTGAAATTGAATGAAAATTTGAAGACTGTCTAATAATAAATCCCAAATTTTTGTAGGCCTTATTTACAATAGATGAGATATGAGGATTGAAAGTTAAAGTAGGATCCAAAATTACGCCTAAATCCTTAAATTCAAATACCCTTTCAAGATTACTACCATTTATGGCATAGTTATTCGAAATTGATATCTTTTTCCTTGTGATACATTACTTTGCACTTACTAATATTAAAAAAGATCTTATATTTACTGGTCCAATCTACAATTGCTTCCAAATCCCCCTGTAATGCGTTGGAATCCTGAGGGCTATTGACTACTTTATAAAGTGTAAGGTCATCTGCATACAGTAAAATTTGTGAATTTTTTGTGCAGTTAACAATATCATTAATAAACAAATTAAAAAGTACTGGGCCCAAGTTTGACCCCTGAGGAACCCCTGAAGTTACTAAATATTGACTAGAATTGTGCCCCATATAAGAAACATATTGTAACCTATTAGAAAAGTAAGAAGAAGACAAATTTACCAACTTAGACGAGAAACCTAAATTATGCATTTTACTTAAAATTAAACTGTGATCTACTCTATCAAATGCCTTAGTTAAATCTGTAAATATTATATCTACCTGAGAGTTATTATCCATTTGAAATAAAACATATTCCTTAAAATTTAACAAATTTGTAACAATTGATTTCTTAGCTTGAAACCCATGCTGCCTATCAGACATCAATGGTGTCATAAAATTTACAATTTTTTTTACAAATAATAATCTCAAATATTTTTGCAGGAGTTAATAAAATTGTAACTGGACAATAACTTTGTACAAGCTTAGAATTTCCACTTTTAAAAATAGGTGTTACTCGAGTCAATTTAAACAAATCAGGAAAATAACAATTAATTAAACAAATGTTAAAAATTACACAAAGTGGTTTCACAAATGTTTCACTACAACCCTTATAAATATATGATGGGATTTTATCTGGGCCAGCAGATCGTTTACAACTAAGGTATTTAAAAGCATCACTTACATCACCCTCAAATATTTTATCAATAACTAAGGCTAGGGAGGATAGACAAGTTCCAGGGTCAGTGAACTTTCCAGTTAAAGAGGATGGAGTGAAAGTAGATTTAAAGTATGTAGCAAATGCTTCCGCTATGTTACTATCCCCTTTAATAATCTAACAAACAACAATCCTTTTAGAACAATATTTATAAAGTTAATTAGCTCACAAGTTTGATTACTGATAACTTCATAAAGAACATTTCAGTGTTTACAAGTTTAACTCAAGCTTACACACTGGGCGTTTGACCATGTAGGCTCATTTCCATACAACTTCAGTTTAACCAGATAAAGTTATTGTAGATATTTCTGATAATTTTATTGTTTAATAATTCAACAAATCTTGTCTTAAATTTGTATTATATTTGTTATTACATTATTATTTGTATTATATTCTTTAATAGTGCATATTCATTGGAAATAAATTCACATTTCATTTATGAATTAGATGACAATGGCAGAATGTCAGAGACCACAGAATGTGCCTGAGAAGTGAATTATATAGTTATAATAATCAGGCCGATATAATGTATTCTTACTTTTAATCATATTTATTTAGCTATTAGTAATTTGAAATTTACAAATATAATTTTCAAGGAGTTATTTTTCTATACAATAAAATCATGAACTACATCAAAGTAATATTTTCAATAAATTATGAAAATTGTAACAGCCAAATAAAGGTTTTGCAAAACCTATTGCAATTCTCCTCATGTTAGCATTTACCAAAACATTCAGCATAAGTTCACCGAACATTACTTCCAGAGCCCAAAAGTTTCCTCCATTCAAAAGTTTAAATATATGTGTGTGTGTGTGTGTGTGTGTGAGAGAGAGAGAGAGATTTTATTTCTATAAAGATGGAATTACAAAAAGTACTAGAACCCAGATTTCTTGTCAGGCGGACATTCTAAAACTATAATAATTACTTTTTACGATTCAATTCTTTTGTATTTTACCATGCGGTGAATGCCACTATAGATTTGAATTTTGGCACGTAATCTATCAGTAGCCGCGAACACGATAGCTAGCTGCGCCTACCTTCAGCTTATAGCTTAAACAATGGGAGCCTCCTACTATCTGGAATTCCACTGGACAGGTTCTGGTAGGATCTTTCCTGTCTAGGTTAGCTAGCGGCTATCTTGTAGAGTAGGTTTTCATAAACGATATAAAATATAGAGTATACAAACAAGAATAAAAGTACATGTATAATAATTTTTAGTATTAGATGAGTTGTTCAAACCCAAATTTATAATTATATTTATACCGAACATTTTAAACTCCTTGGTATATGTAAGACATTTTTGGCAGTGACCTTAAATATTAAAAATAAAAAGTAACAAATGTGTTCTCAAGTTAAATTAAAATTAAACTTAAAACAAATTTGATGCTTTTGAATTGTACAGTCAGAACAAGTATATATATATATATATATATATATATATATATATATATATATATATATATATATATATATGATTTTAATTTTTTTTTTTACATTATTTAGACCATTTTGAACAGATAATCTCTTACTTTTCAACAAAAGGTAACTTTGACTTAGTGACTAATTAATGTTTATTCTAAATTTTCAAATTGGATTTTAGAAGAATCTTCTGATACTTTACAAATCCTTTGAGTAATAGCTATTAAATACTTCGTTATGAGCCAATGCGAATTGTGAAATCTTGTGTTATCTTGTCTGTTGGATAAAGACTGATAGTTATTCATCTTAAAGTCTAAGGAATTTGTAGTTAAACCAATATAGTCCTCAGGAGAAAATTTGCAAGACAACTAATAAATTACATTCTTTGATTTACAGTTATGTGATGTGAAATTGGATGTTTTATTAGTTATGTACAAGTTTTAGAAGGATTAAGGATTTTGCATATAGCACAATATTTGTCTTCACAAGAATGGTAACCTAAGAGGCTTAACTTATTGCAAGAAATAACAAATTTATACAACTCAGAATACCAGCAATTTAAAATCATTGTCAAATTTCATTAGAAGTACACTATTGTAACTGAAAACAAATTACAAGAATTATAAAAAATAGTTTCCAACTATTACAAAATATTTTATACTGTTTTATTAAAATTCCAAAAACTATTTAATCATTCATCTTGTCTTGCTGAATTAATATAAAATAAAATGAAACGTTTTACACATTATGATACAGTAAAATATATTTAATCTATATTAAAAATGATCTGAACCAATGCATCATTGTTTTCTGCAATATAAGCTGTAATATGTTGTGAATATTGCATCACATTGCTGGACTACCGTGACACTTAATTTATAAAATAATAAAATGTAGTGTACAAATAAAATACCCACTCTAAAACTTTTTAAAATTAAAATTAGGTCATTGTAAATGTAATTGATGTATTAGAAAGAGATTGTATAGCCAAATATTGGATTTTGTTAAAATCAGCATTATTGACCAAAATTTGTGATTTTCATAAAACCTAAAAAAAATTCCCATGGAGTAAAAGCATAGTTATAAAATTATTATTAGTATGTCTGTTTAAATACCAATTGAAGGTAAAGAAGATCTCAATAATAAATGGAGTTTTTTGTTATTTATTATATTTTGTACAAAGAACAAAAGTATTTCTTAAAATTAAAAATGCTTATATTTACTGCCGTATAAAAGGTGAAAATGAAAGATTGTGACAGACGAGGTATTTGAAGTTTATAAGGATATATTACAACAAAATGGGCATTAAGCTAAAAAATCATTAGGTAAGTGATAAGACAAATTTGAACCTGTGTATAATGAAAAGCTTGGATGTATTCAAAACACAATAAGATAATAGAATGTGAAGCTAGGTGTAACTATCATAAAACTTTGCACATGACAAAATATTTAGACTACTATAAAATGTGTTACAAAAATCAAGATAAGAAAGAAGAAAAGTATTTGAATTTCTATTGTATTTAGCCTATACACTCTCATTAATATTAATTGCTGCTAGTAATAAAAAAACATCATTTTGAGATTACCGTCAACAAAGCAGATGTGAAACGAGTGCTATAGCTAACTTCCTTCCATTTGTAAATGCAATTCTATAAGTATAATAAAAATATAAATGCAGTTCAATTTGTGTAATGCTGAGGAAAGTAGTTATGAAACTTATTTTGAAATCAAATGCTTTGAAGTAGCTCCAAAGCTTTCGGCTGTACCAAAAAACTGATTACCATAGCTTAATAGCCAAAAATAAGTTTATTTAAACTACTGCACGTAATTAGTTATTAAAACATCCTTTTACCTTTGAGTTTCTTGTAAAATGAGAGGAAGCACTTCTTTGATAGTTAATCAGATTAAGTACAAAAACACGCTTCAAATTGTTTTACTTTGAATGGCACTTAAAATGTTTTAGTAAGATGACATATTGTATTTGTTTTGGTTATTTCAGTCAAAATTCAGTTAATTTCTGTACTCTTTAGGAACATTTGTTTTACTTAATGCAGCAAAGGTTATTATCAACGAATTTTAGAAATTAAAAAGTAAACATTAAAAATAAAAATTTGACATTGAAATAATGTAAACGTAAACAACAACAGTAGGACTATTTTCAATAGTAGCGCTCATTTCTATATGATACCTAACCATTGCTGATAACCGAAGAAGGTAGCACTGGTCCCCTATGTGAGTTAACTGGGCCTGCTACAGATCAAGATTCAAAGAGCAGTAAAAATGGAGATGGAAATTTTAAAGATATGTGATTATTGCATCTACATGTGGGACTTCATAATAAGTCAGATATATATGGCCCTCTCTGTAAGACTATTTTTCGTATATATTTTTCGTAACTATATCTAATCCCCCTCCCAAAAAACCCGTACCTTTGCCAGATAATATTACAATTATTATAATTTTAATCAGCTATTTATAAAATGCTTTGCTAATAATAACAGAAACAGGGAAAGCAATACATAACACCATTTTACTATGAGTGTTTTTATTTTTGTATAAATGGACAAGTGTAAAGAGTTTCTTCTCTGGTCACATCAGTTAGCTACCATCTACAGCTGACAAACAAGATATGGCATAATAAAAACAATTCATTAACATAGAAAAGTCTTTAAAAAGCATCAAATAATTTCAATTAATTACTTAAGTTCTTAAACAACTATATTTAAAATCATTAGCAATAAAGTTTATAAAATATTTATACAAAAGAACCCAATGAGACAGTTAAGATCTAACTAAGAGAGGGTCTTGGTCGTTTACTTAACCAAATTAATAATACTAAAATATATAATAAAGTAGCATCACACTTGCTTCGGTATCTAGAAACAAATTCTAGTGATATGCCACACTCAAGATGCGTTCAATACAACTATTTATTAGATATTTAGATCACAAATCATCGCTGCTTTTGCTCTTAAACACTTTAAAAATAATAAAACAAACAATAAACTATAATAATAATAGAGCTACAGCTCAACATAAAGTACAACATACAAATATGTTACATTATAAATCACTTACAACTTTGTCATTTGTGTTCTTCTGCTACCTTAGCAATTCTTAATTAAGTATAATTTAAAGTAAAGGGTCCCTATATAAAATGTACTGTAATCAATTGATTTTCACAAAAGTTATTAGGAGCCCATTAATATGTGTAATATTTGATAACACAACCCAAAACATTCACGACATGGCACTGTTATAATTTTATTTAAAATAAAAAAATGGTTATTAATTAATTGTTTATTGTCCTAATGTACTATAATATGACATGAGAATAAATGGCTGTAATTAAATTTATTGTAAAGCCACACAATTTTAGTATTAAAGTTCAATCAACAAATAATATTTATTCTAAACACTTTTAGGTGGTGTAGTGCAGATAAGTAATCCTAATAATCCTGACATTTTATATTCTTTATTAACCTGAAATTTAACTCTAAAATACCATAAGTGGTATCTAATCCCATGTTTTTATTATTAGTACATTAGATAGTGATACAAATTGAAATTCAACAAATAATCATGAATATATCCCACTAAATTATAAACCACTAAATTGTAAATATAACAATTGTCTTTTTCTTTTTAATGTCTATAAATTATAAAAAATATATACTAATTTTAAAAAGTTTTGAAATTATTATTTTATGATAATACAAATATAAATGCATTTTGCTCTTAGGATCCACAATTAAAGTAATAAATTATAATAAATCATTTAATTTATATATGGATTTAATCATAGTAAAATATTAACATTAATAATAAAGATTGTAAATGTCAAAATTAGATGTTCTAAACAAACAAAAAAGTGAGCAAGCAATGACATTGTAATTGTAATTATTTTGTGCCAAAAGTGACTTAAAAGGCAATATAATTTAAAAATTATTAACACTGCTTGATAAAATCCAATACTTTTCAGGAGAATTTAATTTAAGTTTTGACATATTTTAGACTTATGAATCAGGAATATAGAGTAAATTAAATGTATTGAATGTATTTGACTTGGTAAGTTTCTCTATAAACTGAAATTATACATGCATCCTCCATCTCTATCAAGAATAAACCAGTTTCAGGCCAGTTGCATTATTCTGAGACACTTCCCTACCAAAGTAAACTATCCTATCTCATTAAAGAGATAATGCAATCATTAATAACAATCTGATGTCCAATAGAAAGAAAGAGAAGTACTTTTGCTGAAAAAATTTACTTTTCAATTAATAAAATCCTATGCAAGATTTTGGCCTGTAAGTCAAGTTGGCAATTTATTGTTGCTGGGAATCTTATGCAATTCCAGTGGCATATGAACAAAAATTGTTATAAACAGCCTGAGAATTCTAAAGTCCTTTAATGTTTTACTTTTTCTTATATAACCATTCCTTTTCAGATATATATGTTATGAAAACACTCTTGGTTTTCGGTCTGCATTCCATAGCTAAGGGTGAAAATTGTGCTTAAATGATAACAGCTGCCGTCTTGAAATTGATTACTGGCTGAAAATGGCAAACAAATTTGTTCTAAATATACATAATTACTATCTTTGTACCAATTTTGGTTTAAACCGCTTTAAAATTAAGTAAATTATTGTGTTCCCTGGAATATCTACAAAGTTATTTTATACCTCTCAAAAAATGTTCAACAACCATTATGTTACAACCTTATGAAATATAAATAATCATGTGAAAAGACTCGAGAATTCTAATTCTGAAACTCTGAATTGCTCTAAAATGTTTAGTAGCTGAGATATTAAAAAATGTATAATTTCCTTTTTGCTACTTGTAAATTTTATTTCTTGCACAAATGTGAATTTCTGTCGTCTTAAAACTTTTCATTGGTTTCAGTGGCTAAAATATTTAACCAAGGCATGTGTAAATACTATCTCAGGATCTAATTTAATATAAATCAGTTAAAATTTAGTTTTTTATACATACACAAGCCTAGAACTAAAATTGGCCAAATAAAGAATCTCCAAAAATTCTATAATAATGACTGCAATAGGTTGATTTCTATGAAATCTACCTAAAAGTAGTGTGTAGGTGGTGTTAGACCTAAGGCCTCAACAGTATTTTCACAAAAAATTCAACCTTTAACCTTTTATGACTTGTTTGAGACTAATTATGAAGATACAAATTATATCATTTGCTCTGTATCCTTAGCCATTATATATACATATAATAATATTTGTGTATTATATATACATACACAAATTCAAATAAAATCTAAAGGGTTTAAGAATAATGTAATGCAGCCAGTCAATATTCCCAAAAGTTAAAAACAGCCAATAATTTGTAGTATAATGT